>NW_027127172.1:20000-22553 GCF_037325665.1 Littorina saxatilis
AATGCAGTGTATGTCAATGGGCATGGCATTTACAGCTTTGTTGCGTCAGTGCAATCTACTCTATAATTCTTAACTCATGTCAAATGAACTTACATTTTTCATTTAAGCAATGTATTGTATGTAAATTGATGATATGTTCTTACTTTCATTTTATTATAATCATGTAGCAGTAGTTTTCTTTACTTGCTTATTCTTTAGCAATATTAGACTAGTCCCTCTTTAGGGCGAGGGCCAGATGTAAAAAAGCAGATCACTGCTTACTCTATTACCCTCGTAAAATAAAGAATTGTTCTTGTTCTTGTTCTTGTTCTCTCTCTCTCTCTCTCTCTCTTTATAGAGCCTCATAATTTTATGACGTATATTATGTGCGGGGACTTTTTCATAGCTTTACATTGTTGACATGAATGGCGTTCTGCACATGTGATTTTAATGAACAGTAACCCACTGAGTAAACACGGTAAGACAGATTCCTCACGTAAGACTTGCAGGTCAATTTTGACTCATAGCAACATACTCTAGCCTGAATAGCCAAGCCCGTCTTTCGCGTATGTAAAGTAGTCAGTTTTCTTTACCTGTTCCTGTTCTGAAAGGAAGCCTTTCAACTTGGGAAATTCCCTTGCTCTCGTACATAACCTAACGCTTGAAAGAAGCCAGTCTTTTTCCTGTGCTTACGAGAACAAACATTAATGAGAGAAGAAGCAGAAACATCGGTAGTAACTGTTGCTCCATAGCTCTTACTGCTCCCATACTCAAAGAATAATGCGATGTACAACACCACTGGTGTCAGTGTGGACAATGCGATGTACAACACCACTGGTGTCAGTGTGGACAATGCGATGTACAACACCACTGGTGTCAGTGTGGACAATGCGATGTACAACACCACTGGTGTCAGTGTGGACAATGCTGCCAGGGAGGTCTTTGAACTGAATTTTCCAATAGCGCGCAGGTTAAATTGATTGAAGGTTTGAACCCGAGACCATGGCGGCCAGAAACACACAACAGACAGACGCCGATGACTGGCGGCAGATCGTGACGTCACTCTACCCCGACGCTCTTACCCGTACCTATTGTGTGCCGCCGGTACAGTTCAACAGGGTGCCCTACGTCAGGGACACTGTACCCGGTACCGGCCTGTCTGTGCATGTGCTACAGCCACGACCTAGTGCCAGGTTTCTCCACTCAGCTCTTAGTACCAAGCCTGAGGGAAGAGAGAGAAAGAGAGAGAGAGAGAGAGAGAGAGAGAGAGAGAGAGAGAGAGAGAGAGAGAGAGAGAGAGAGAGACTTAGACTTAGACTTAGAACATTTTATTCACATAAAGGGTAGACATTTTAGGCCATAGGCTTAATCTTACAATGTGCCCTTTACATTCACACAAACACATATTCACGCGTGCGCCCGACTAGAATCATAGAAACATCAAGCGAGAGAGAGAGAGAGAGAGAGAGAGAGAGAGAGAACAAGAACAAGAACAAGAACAAGAACAATTCTTTATTTTACGAGGGTAATAGAGTAAGCAGTGATCTGCTTTTTTACATCTGGCCCTCGCCCTAAAGAGGGACTAGTCTAACATTGCTAAAGAATAAGCAAGTAAAGAAAACAAACTACTGCTACATGATTATAATAGAAATGAAAGTAAGAACATATCATCAATTTACATAAAATACATTTGCTTAAATGAAAAATGTAAGTTCATTTGACATGAGTTAAGAGAGAGAGAGAGAGAGAGAGAGAGAGAGAGAGAGAGAGAGAGAGAGAGAGAGAGAGAGAGAGAGAGAGAGAGAGAGAGAGAGAGAGAGAGAAAGAGAAAGAGAGAGAGAGAGAGAGACTGAAACTGAACTGAAACAAACTGAACTTTATTACAACAGGATTTTAGGCAGAGCCTAATCTTTCAACCTGTCTCTTATACACACACATAATACAGACTCACATAATACTAATGATAATAAGAAAACTAAAATCATTTGTTCGTATACACACTGCAAGAGGGGAAAAACATCATACGAAATACCGGCACGGTTGGCCTAGTGGTAAGGCGTCCGCCTCGTGATCGGGAGGTCGTGGGTTCGAACCCCGGCCGGGTCATACCTAAGACTTTAAAATTGGCAATCTAGTGGCTGCTCCGCCTGGCGTCTGGCATTATGGGGTTAGTGCTAGGACTGGTTGGTCCGGTGTCAGAATAACTTGTGACTGGGTGAGACATGAAGCCTGTGCTGCGACTTCTGTCTTGTGTGTGGCGCACGTTAAATGTCAAAGCAGCACCGCCCTGATATGGCCCTTCGTGGTCGGCTGGGCGTTAAACAAACAAACAAACAAATCATACGAAATATAGTGTTGACATTGCAACATAGTTACATTCAACGCATTGCATATACACATCCAAAAGGGATTAGCATGTATTTGCATTACAAATTATATTTCCTGTGGAGAGGAATTGTTGTGATCATTTGCTTGATTGATATGATTATCTTAACATTCACACAACAAACACAGCAACAATATCAGACATGAAAGTATTCTATTTACCCATCAAGCCGGAATGGAACTGGCGCC
>NW_027127173.1:0-15309 GCF_037325665.1 Littorina saxatilis
GGTATAGATGAAAACTAAATAAGTAATGATGACGACCGGAAGTCCTGACTCCTGACAGGAGAGCTGTCGATGCAAACCGCTCGCTGATTAAACTTCATTTAAATATTTGGCATTGTTTCGGAGCAATTTTGAGCAAATGATTGCAGGTGTTACAAAATTAAAGTACAGCTGATGTCCCTTGAACTTTTTAAGGTCCAATTCGCAAGAAAACTCTCCAATATGGCGACTTAGACAATAAATATGTTTAATGAGACCTCACGACAGAGTTGCTTTGACAACTGAACATCTTAAACAACTCCCCCCCCCCCCCAATAGCCTGGTAAGTTTAAACGAACATTACATTTTTTTCAATTTGCAACATTTCTCACACACACACACACACACACACACACACACACACACACACACACACACACACACACACACACACACACACACACACACACACACACACACACACACACACAGTACACTGACACTGCCCTTTAAACCGTAAACGAATCGTGTTGTTGTGAAACTCACATGAATGCAGGAGGATACAACCTCATGGCTTCGTTAATGCACATGTCCAGGTAGGTCAGCAGGTTTGCAGACTCATAGTCCACTTTTGTCTGAATGGTAAATAAAAAGAAGAACAGCAAAATATATATCTATTTTTTATTTTACAATTTGAGCCAGAGTAAGCTATAATAAAACAGAGTTTTAGAAACCACATCCACAAGAGAAGTGACTAAGCTACATTTGCAAAGACGTTACGAGGTTCCAAATCTAAAGTCAGTAGGAGCATGAAGGGTGAGCGGTGAGGAAAGGGCAGAATGGGGGGTGGGGGGGGGGGGGGGGGGGGGTTGGGTTGGGATTGGAGTATGGGGAGTTGAAGCACACTTTTTCACTATTGTTAAAATTGTAGGCAACACCAAAACTATTTCCACGCGCATTTGTGCTTTTGTAATATTTCATTCCGTCTTTGTTTCAAAGCGATTTTGTTACTTCAGAGACATAATCAAATCCGATAAAAAAAAACCGCCCTGCAACAAAAACAACGATGATGACAACAACAACAACAACAACAACAACAACAACAACAACAACAACAACAACAACAACAACAACAACAACAACAACAACAACAAGGCACAAACCTTGCCCAGAATTTTGTCGACTTCTTCTTGAGCCTTTTTCTGGCATTCAGGGTTGACGGCCAGAAGAAAGAAGGTGAAGGACGTTACCGTGGCAACCGTCTCGTAACCAGCCAACAAGAACAGGAACGCATTGGCATGGATTTCGTCTGCTGTCAAACCTAGGTCAAGGTCACGAAAATGATGATGAAATTAAGATTCCGTCTTTTCTTTGATTTTTATGTGTGCGCTACGACATAACGCATGCCTTACTTTTTGTATGGCTGTTTTTTAATTGTTCAGCGCGCTCGCACACACAAGCAAACACGCGCATACACGTGCGCACATGAACAGCCACGCACGCACACACGCTAGCATGAACGCACACACGCACACGAACACGCACGCACACACACACACACTCACACCCATCCACACACCCACACAGACACAGACACACACACACACCCACACACACACACTCACACACACACACGTACACCCACACCCATCCACACACACACAGAGACACAGACACACAGACACAGACACACAGACACAAACAGACACACACACACACACAACACACACAAACACACACACACACACTCTCTCTCTCTCTCTCTCTCTCTCTCTCTCTC
The DNA here is from genome assembly GCF_037325665.1 of Littorina saxatilis. NCBI lineage: Eukaryota > Metazoa > Mollusca > Gastropoda > Littorinimorpha > Littorinidae > Littorina > Littorina saxatilis. The sequence goes on from NW_027127173.1 coordinate 1,757, forward strand.
TCTCTCTCTCTCTCTCTCTCTCTCTCTCTCTCTCTGACCTTTTTGTGACCATGTGGACGAGGTGACGAGCTGATCTTGATGGTTGATTTCGGCGTCCACCGCTCCCTTGGTCTCCTCCTCCTGAGCCTCCACCAGCAGTCGCACGAAATCGGTGCGTCTCTGTAACCACAGACACCACTCGTTCAAGGTCGGCAAACAAGTTCTGTACTCATAGACTGCGTTTTGCAGCCATTAAAATAATTGTTTTTGTATGGATCACAGAAAAAGCGATTTAATCCTAGAAATACGGTGAGAGGCACATTTGAGTGTATTTTGTGTGTGTGTGTGTGTCAGTGTGTGAACGTGCGTGCGTGCGTGCGTGTGCGTGTATATGTGCGTAGACACGAAGATCAGAAACAAGTTTTGTAACCATAACAACGGAGGTCAAGAACACGGTCTAGACATAACTTTGTCCAGGTCTTATATAGTTATGTGCCCATGGACAGATTTATACTTTGTCAAGGCCTGAAACAAGTCGTGCGATGACGTTTTGAAGTCATATGTGCCCTACACAAAAACATTATGGTCATATCGGTCAGAGAAAAGGGACAATACCTAAGGAAACAAGAGGCGAAGCCTTCAAGGCTCACGTAAGAAATCGACAAACAGTAACACAAACTCAATCACTTCGTCACACATACACACACACACACACAGTAAGCGGCATAGGTGACACTGTGCAAGAAAGCGAGACACTAGATCTAGATCTGAATGGCCGATTTCGAAGAAAAAACTAGTCTCGGCCCGCTCAAAATAACAATGACCGAGACTTTCAGTAATTCCTTCGCGTGACGTCTAACCCTCTTACGTCATAATGTGACGTCTTCAAATGTTGTGACGTCTTCAAATGTTAAAGTTTCTACCGACAGACATACATACATACATACATACGCACGCACAGACAGACAAAAGTTAGCATCGCATAGGCTACACTTACGTGAGCCAAAAAAGCTCTCAGATCGCTTCCAGATTCTATGTTACAAAACATGCTATCGCGCAGGAGGACAGACTTGCATTTTGCAAAAGCGAGTGTTTTAAAAAGCTTAATTAAATGGTGTAAAATAGGCAAAGAAAGAGCACTCCTTGTGAAGTTGGACTGGGTTTCTTCCACTGAGTTATTTCCCTTGTTGATGTACGTGATGAGGTTACTAGGTGGCGGTGTGCTAGAGGGCGCTAGCCATATTGCGCTTCCTGACTACTTTTTACTTCCAACACCCGAGAGAAGCAGCGCCCTGAAGCGCATTCACTCACTTACCTCCTTGTCCTGTCCGCAATCTTTGGCAGCAGACTCGCTGACAGCAAGGAAGAAGTCGAGAGACTCCTTGAAACCCATGTCCAGTCCGTATTTGGACAGAAACCAAAACAGCCTTGGAGCAAATACTGGAACAAATTGAGAAATTGAGAAAAAAAAACCGGAAGTTGGATCGATGTGTCCCTGATGAATTTATTACAGTGGTACATGCGATGTGAAGCCCCTCTGATGCAAGGCTACCTTCTCTTCAAGTCTGTTGTCCATTATCTTGACTAAAACATACATGTCATTAAGGATACGGAAAAGGTAACATAATTATACATACAGTCCTGTGAAGTTACTCTATCATGGAGATTCAGGTTCAAAATTAGTCATTGTATTGTATTGTATGGGGAGATTTATATAGCGCTTGACGTTCTCTAAGCGCTTTACATATTAATTTCTGCCGTGTGAGATGGAATTTTTTACACAATATATCACGCATTCACATCGGCCAGCAAACCTCAAGCCTATTAGGGCGAGCATTCACCTTTCACGGTCTTTATTCCAAGTTACACGGGTATTTGGTGGACATTTTTATCTATGCCTATACAATTTTGCCAGGAAAGACCCTTTTGTCAATCGTGGGATCTTTAACGTGCACACCCCAATGTAGTGTACACGAAGGGACCTCGGTTTTTCGTCTCATCCGAAAGACTAGCACTTGAACCCACCACCTAGGTTAGGAAAGGGGGAGAAAATTGCTAACGCCCTGACCCAGGGTCGAACTCGCAACCTCTCGCTTCCGAGGCAAGTGCGTTTACCACTCGGCTACCCATACAAATTAGAGTGAACTTACGCAGCAACGTCATGACGACTTTGTTGGGGTTCATGATCACAGCAGCACGCTTGACGAATTTGTCGTCCGGGTTGTGAATGGAATCCAACTCGATACTGAAGGCCACTCCAGCGAAGACGTCCATCGAAAATCGCCCACACAGCCTGTGACGTCAGAAGGTATTGCATCATTAAAAGTTTGGAGGGTAGACAATGAGGGTAGGTGTTTTTGGTTTAAAGTCACATTTCTTCTCGCGAAAAAAGTTCGTATCACCGTCTCAGATGTGCGGACTAAGCTTTTGCGTGGGATAACATCATCCTTTGACGTGGTCATATACCAAAACTCAACAGCCCGGGCACAGTGGGAATCTGTTGACGTATTCTGTGTGTAAATCAACGAACCACGGCATGCTCTCAGGATATTGAGTTTTGGTATGTGACCAAGCCTTAACTCCCAGGTAAAAGCCCTGACCAGATCTGAGATGGTGAGCCGTATTGTTCATACGACAAGGGGTGTGCCTTGAAGCCGGTGTAGCACGAGCAAATAAGTCTCCACGACAGGTGTACCCCCGAGTCAAAATTTCGTGCGAGCATTTTACTCCCCTAACGAAAAAGTTACTCCCCCATATCACGAGCAAATTACTCACCACGACAGGTGTACTCCGAGTAAAAAATATCATGCGAACAATTTACTCCCCTGACGCAAAACTCCCTTGTCCTTAGTCAGTCCTGGGACAAGGAGAAGGGTGGATGGCGGTGGAAGGGGTGAAGGGAGGTGTAGCACGACTCCATTAGGCGGACATCCACTAGCGCGACATTCCACTAGCACATCATTCGACAAGGGCGACATTCCACTAGCGCATCATTCGACAAGGGCGATATTCCATTAGCGCATCATTCGACAAGGGCGATATTCCACTAGCGCATCATTCGACAAAGGCGATATTCCACTAGCGCATCATTCGACAAGGGCGATATTCCATTAGCGCATCATTCAACAAGGGCGACATTCCATTAGCGCATCATTCGACAAGGGCGATATTCCACTAGCGCATCATTCGACAAAGGCGATATTCCACTAGCGCATCATTTGACAAGGGTGATATTACATTAGCGCATCATTCGACAAGGGCGATATTCCACTAGCGCATCATTCCACAAGAGCGACTTTCCACAAGCCAAGCGTCATTCCACTAGCGCGACATTCCACTAGCGCATCATTCTACAAGCACGATATTCCAATAGCGCGACATTCCACAGGAGCGACCTAACACTAGCCAAGCGTCATTCCATTATCGTAACGATATTATTACTCGGAATAAAATTTGGTGGAAAAATTTAGTAACAAGATTTTTACTCGGGAGTAACTTTTCGTGGAGTATTTTTTCCATATTACACCGGGGGTCCTCTTTTGACTAAGTCGGTAAAGCCCCGGGAAAAAAGGAGCAACATTTTGATACAATGTACTGCCTCTACAGACAAACCCTTCAAAATAAAAACAACACACACACACACACACACACACACACACACACACACACACACACAGACAGACAGACAGACAGACAGACAGACAGACATACACACACACACACACACACATGCATATACACACACAGACACACACACACTCACGTGCATACACACTCACACATGCACACAGACGTACACTCACACACACACACACGCAAGCACGCACCCGCGCACACACACCACCCCCCACCCCCACACACAGAGAAACAGAAACAGAAAATGTAAAAAGATTTCGCTCGCACTCACCCTTTCAATTCAATGGCCTCTCCTTTCTCTGCGGCTTTCTTCAGGTACTCTGTCAGTGTTACCGTCACGCGCTGTATTGCTGGCATCATCTGAAAATGACGTCATATGTGCAACGGACTCAATTCTGACTTATTGTACCCCAAAAAGCAAATGTACTAAAACAGATCATTCTTGGATTCTAAGCAAGTGTTTGCTGGAAGGTGTCTGTTCTCGCGCAACACATATATATTTCAGGAGATAATTGATACAAGCTTTAGGGCCGGACTTAATTTCAACTAGCTTAATTAGCTCGTAGCTCGTCTGTCGTATTTAATAATAATAATAATAAAGTGTATTTATATTGCGCCTATCCCTTACAAAAAACAAAAATATTTGGCTCTAAGCGCATTACAACATGTGTAGGGACTTGGTACAATCAAGTCTGACAAATACAATTAATTTAATTAAACCATTTCATTTGACCACTGGTGCGGTGAGGGATTTATGTTCCAGAGTCTACCTTCTGTGCAGACTCTCCTTATTAGTGTCTGAACACTCCCGTATGCACGCATGGGCACGATAAAATCCTCAAGCGCACAGCACGCTTGGAAAATAAGAACACGAGCACGCACGAAATAACAAGGGTAGAACCCGAATTTCAATAAAAGTCAAGATCAGTGTCCACAATACCAAAAAAAAAGTCGTTACGAGGTATACCAAGAGAACCGTGGCTGTGTGTTGAAACTGATGTAAAATCATGGTTAAAAGCGACAACACAGTTTTAACGTCCAAAATCAATTCGTTCTGTCAACTGTATTTTCAAATTCATGAGAAATAACTTGATGGCAGACTGTTGAAGGGGTGAATTAACTTGGAACATTCATCTTGAATTTACCCGAATTGCTGTGCGGGGAACTCCCCGAGGACTAAATTAATTCACTACTCGAGATAGCTGACCTACCCGCTTCAACTTTCCTGAGCTGAATATGGGAGACAACTGGCTTCGGACATGCTTCCAGTGATCCCCCTTGAGATGAGTCAGAACGTCTTTCCAGGGTTTGCTGTTCATCGATCCCTCCGTCTGCAATCAGTGTGGACAACATGCACCACAAGCGTTAAAACATTATTATTATTATGGTGAGCTTATATAGCGCGAACCACAATTAACTGTGCTCTCCGCGCTTTACATACTAATTTCTGCCGTGTGAAATGGAATCTTTTTACAGACAGACAGACAAACAAACATTTTTTACACACAATATATAACGCATTCACATCGACCAGCAAACCTCAAGCCTGTTAGGCGAAACTTTACCTTTCACGGCCTTTATTCCAAGTCACACGGGTATTTTGATGGAAATTTTTATCTATGCCTATACAATTTTGCCAGGAAAGACCCTTTTGTCAATCGTGGGATCTTTAACTTGCACACCCAATATAGTGTACACGAAGGGACCTCGGTTTTTCGTCTCATCCGGAAGACTAGCACTTGAACCCACCACCTAGGTTAGGAAAGGGGGGAGAAAATAGCGGCCTGACCCAGAGTCGAACACGCAACCTCTCGATTCCGAGCGCAAGTGCGTTACCACTCGGCCACCCAGTCCATAAGCATGCAGAACAGGCAGAGTTTGTGTACGTGTGTGTACAGTAAAAAACAAGTCGCGTAAGGCGAAATTACTACATTTAGTCAAGCTGTGGAACTCACAGAATGAAATTGAACGCACTGCATTTTTTCACAATGACCGTAGTCCGCCGCTTGTGCATAACGGAGTGAAACTGACGAGCCTGTTCAGCGCGGTAGTGGTTTCGCTGTGCTGCATAGCACGCTTTTCTGTACCTCTTTTCGTTTTAACTTTCTGAGCGTTTTCTTAATCCAAACATATCATATCTATATGTTTTTGGAACCAGGAACCGACAAGGAATAAGATGAAATTGTTTTTAAATCGATTTCGGAAATTTAATTTTGATCATAATTTTTATATTTTTTTAATTTTCAGAGCTTGTTTTTAATCCAAATATAACATACTTATATGTTTTTGGAATCAGGAAATGATGTAGAATAAGATGAACGTAAATTTGGATCGTTTTATATAAAACAAAAATTATTACAATTTTAAGATTTTTAATGACCAAAGTCATTAATTAATTTTTAAGCCATCAAGCTGAAATGCAATACCAAACTCCGGCCTTCGTCGAAGATTGCTTTACAAAAATTTCAATCAATTTGATTGAAATAGAGGGTGTGTCAGTGCCGCCTCAACTTTACAAAAAGCCGGATATGACGTCATCAAAAGTATTTATCGAAAAAAAGAAAAAAACGTCCGGGGATATCATTCCCAGGAACTCTCATGTCAAATTTCATAAAGATCGGTCCAGTAGTTTGGTCTGAATTGCTCTACACACACACACGCACAGACAGACACACACACACACACACATACACCACGACCCTCGTCTCGATTCCCCCTCTATGTTAAAGCATTTAGTCAAAAATTGACTAAATGTAAAAATCAATACACCCAAAAAACAAAAGAACTAATAAAAAAAATAAAAATAAAAAAAAATAAAAAACAAACAAACATACAGAAAACCACAAAACTTCTGGCTTCTGTCTGACACAAATAATCCCCCAAGTCTTCAGTGAGCAAAGCTTATTCTCATTCTCATTCTCATTACTTCATTGTTGGGAAATTCGGGTCGCTTCCTCCCAGTGGAAAGCTAGCAGCAAGAAAGTCGCGCTACCCGGGTGTATGGTCCTTGTGAAGTCTCAAATGAACTGGGCGAAGTCGACATAGACCTGAGATCAAATAAATTCAAGACTGGTTTTGACATTGTTTGTTTGCTTAACGCACAGTCCACCACGAAGGGTGATATCAGGGCGGTGCTGCTTTGACATATAACGTGCGCCACACACAAGACAGAAGTCGCAGCACACGCTTCATGTCTCACCCAGTCACATTATTCTGACACCGGACCAACCAGTCCTAGCCCTAACCCCAGACGCCAGGCGGAGCAGCCACTAGATTACCAATTTTAAAGTTTTAGGTATGACCCGGCCGGGGTTTGAACCCACGACGCTCACTGGGCGGACGCCTTACCACTAGGCCTCACACACTTGCTTACCAGTCTGTCGGGGAAGCTGTGGAACTTCTTAACAAAGATCTCTCTCGCCATGTCCAGGTCCGTAACAAGGAGCATTGGTTTAGTGAAGGTGAAGATTCTGTAGAAACAAAGAGAACATTCTCAAACTCTCTTCAAACCTTCTTTTGTTGTTAACTTAAAAAAAAAATCAAATTTTTTTTGTGTGTGTCTATGCGTCCCAAGGACAGGTTGTAAGAAAAGGCACAGCCTTAAATCTTAATCCCTAAAGTTTAATTCAATTCATTTAAATTCAATTCAAAGTTCAAGTCCCGATTCCGTTTATGGACTTTATTTTTCTTCAGTGCTGGCAAATCATCCATAGCACTAGCAAACGAACCCGTGCACAATTAGGTACTTAAAACTGCAATTTAGCAAATGGGTTATTCTCCAGTAACATTTTTAGACATGCATTCTCAGTCCTATAAATGATTATAACGTATTCTAAATGGCAACTAGAATTTATTCTCTTTACATTTTTCATTGATACTCCAGTTAAATAATGATACAAACATGAAAAGAAATCACAAAAGCATGCATTTTTATCTTCTTTGTTTAAAGCCATATGTACTCGATGACTATACACGCTAATTGCTTTACCAACAGCTGGAGACAGACTAAATTAAGTTCCCTGCAAAATATTGTGGTCTAGGACCCCTTAAATGTTGAGATATTTGAATTTTCATTTTGATCTGGATCGTCCTATTTATAGATTTGGCAACACATGTAACGTTGATGCAAGGGAGAGAACACCGCGGCTTTGTTGACATCCTCACTTTTTCAGAGGCTAGAACAAGCTGTAATGCATGTATTATGGTCCGCGCATGGTGACGTATCGTCATTATATGGTCTTATGGTGCGTTTGACATCGATTATGGGCAAACTACACTTTGTAAACACGGGAGTGCGTTAGTATGCCTTTTAATTGTAAGCATTACATTTCCATGTCACATCCTCTGGTTTCCATGTTACGCGTGTGATGTATAATTGTAATGCTTTTAATTTACTGAACGTAGACAAACAAAATGTGAAAGTATTTCTATTTCTTTCTCTACAGGCCAAGGATATTATATATGGAAGCAGTATTTATTAATGAAATCAATTAATATCGTCAAAATATCTAAGTTAAATAAAGAACTATTACCTAAGTAACATGGTTTCTACTAGTACACAGCTAGTGAAGAATAAACCCAAAGTTATGCAAAATTCACTATCCTCGGGGGGGGGGGGGGGGGGGGGGGGGGGGGGGGGGCAAAAAAATCAGACGAAAACTAAAACAAAGACAGTGCATGGAGAAATCAGAGTCTAAAAAGATTACCCAAAACAGCGTTTAAAATGCGAATGATGGAACATCCAAAAACTAATTTTATGGTGTTTCCAGTGTGTGGTGACACAATTACAAAACTATCTAGCTTATTGGGCGATTTGAGGCTAATTTAGGTCACGGGCATCTCTTAAAATAACTTAGTATCTCTACCCACAATCTAAACGCCTTGTTATGCCGTCGAATGCACATATATTTATGTTGAACCACGTACAGCAATAAGATATTGTTCAACCTTCTTCTTATATAGCTCAGTTGGTAGCGCGCTGGATTTGTATTCAGTTGGCCGCTGTCAGCGCGAGTTCGATCCCAGGTTCGGCGGAAATTTATTTCACAGAGTCAACTTTGTGTGCAGACTCTCTTCGGTGTCCGAACCACCCCCCGTGTATACTACATTGGGTGTGCACGTTAAAGATCCCACGATTGACAAAAGGGTCTTTCCTGACAAAATTGCTTAGGCACAGTTAATAATTGTCTACCATACCCGTGTGACTTGGAATAAGGCCGTGAAAGATAAATATGCGCCGACATGGCTGCAATCTACTGGCCGTATAAAATTTCATCTCACACGGCATCACTGCAGAGCGCCTAGAACTGTACCCACGGAATATGCGCGATATAAGCTTCATTGATTGATTGATTGATTCTTCTCCTTCTTCTTCATCTTCTACTTCTTCTTCTGCGTTCTTCTTCTCCTCCTCCTCCTTGTTCGTCTTCGTCTTCTTCTTCTTCTTCGTCATCTTCTTCTTCTTCTTCTTCTTCTTCTTCTTCTTCTTCTTCTTCTTCTTCTTCTTCTTCTTCTTCTTCTTCTTCTTCTTCTTCTTCTTCTTCTTCTTCTTCGTCGTCGTACCCCTCTTCTACTTCTTCTTCTTCTTCTCCGTTGATGGACTGCAACTCCCATGTACAATCGTGTTATTGCACGACCGGGTTTTGACGTCTAGGGCCGTTCGTACCCAACCGTTTCAGGCTGCCATACTCCGTTTTGGGGGGGATTCCAACCTTCTTTTCAAAATCTACAGCATGAATAACAGAATACATCGGTCTCATCAGTAATGGTCTTGTAGGCTTACCCATAGATGTGGCCATACTGTCTTCCATATCTCGCAAACTGTTCCACGATTCCCTAAAAAGAAAGAAAGGCAGAAGGGTTATTGTCAACGGAAGTTACGGACTGTGACCACGGTAATGTTCCGTCGGTTATTTGCGCCGGGCACTAGGCAATCAGCAAGTTTTAAAATCAAATAATATGTTTGTGTTTTTGATTTTTTTTCTTTAAGATGAAAAAACACACACCCATAACCCCACATGGCAAACAGTGAGAGAGACAGAGAAAACGGGTTCAACTGAATGTTCTCCAATATATACCCCAAGTGTCTTTTACAGCTTTTAAAAATGCCTTCTCTCTCTCTCTCTCTCTCTCTCTCTCTCTCTCTCTCTCTCTCTCTCTCTCTCTCTCTCTCTCTCTCCCCTCTCTCTCTCAGGCTGCCATATACCGTTTTCGGGGGATTTTAACCTTCTTTTCAAACTTCTTTTCTTTTATGTATGATCGGTTTTTTTACTTTTGTTATGTGTATAAGAACATAGGACTTTTGTTTTCTTCTTCTTCTTAATATTATGTGCGTCCGTATTAAGCGTTTGTATAAGGGACAGGTTGTAAGATTAGGCTTTGCCTAAAACCTCTATCCTTTGGTAATAAAGTTCAGTTTCAGTCTCTCTCTCTCTCTCTCTCTCTCTCTCTCTCTCTCTCTCTCTCAGTCTCTCTCTCTCCTCTCCTCTCACACCCAATCTCGACTTGTATGTATAAGCACATTTCAACTCTTCGTGTAACTCACGTATTTGAAGGTATCCAGGAGGTTCCCCATCAGAGGAATTGGCTTGGGACCCGGGACGCCCATAGCAGTGAAAGTGTTGTAAACCCGACATGCTTTCCTGTTGAACGCATTTACAGATGATTGAATCAATAAGGGAAATTAACCTAGAGGCAGAAGAAACCGCAAACTAGCGAGTCAAATTAAATTAATTCTGTCAATTATCAGACCAGCAAGACGAGAGCTTTTCTGTCTGAGGAGTTCGCCCATCATGCCAATAATAATAATAATAATGATGATGATGATGATGATGATGATGATGATGATGATGATGATGATGATATTAATAATTATCAATAATAGTAATAATAAAATGTTCTTACGTACCGCTATGCACAGCCAAAATAACACTCCCAGAGTGCTTTGCAAGAAGCACTTGAAATTAACATTGAAAATGTCACTAATTACCATTTTACCATGCACGAATTAACAGTCTCAAATAAACACGAACTGTAAGGTTAACCAAACAAATACAACAAATCAGTCCATTTAACGGTTGGAAGTAACACAGTCTTCATCCAACTAATACCATATACATACCTCTGTGATAACTCACTGCACTCAGTCACTCACTTACGCACTCACGCCCTCACTCACACAATCACTCACACAATCACTCACGCACGCACTCACTCACACAATCACGCACTCACTCATTCACTCACTGACGCACTCACTGACGCACTCACTGACACTCACTCACTCACGTTCTCACTAACTCACTCACTCACTCATTAAATCAATAGAAGAGCTTACACTAATAACACTCAAACCACTCGATCTGTACCCGTACCCGTGTAATTAATCATTCTTTCTTTCTTTATTTGGTGTTTAACGTCGTTTTCAACCACGAAGGTTATATCGCGACGGGGAAAGGGGGGAGGATGGGATAGAGCCACTTGTCAATTGTTTCTTGTTCACAAAAGCACTAATCAAAAATTTGCTCCAGGGGCTTGCAACGTAGTACAATATATTACCTTACTGGGAGAATGCAAGTTTCCAATACAAAGGACTTAACATTTCTTACATACTGCTTGACTAAAATCTTTACAAACATTGACTATATTCTATACAAGAAACACTTAACAAGGGTAAAAGGAGAAACAGAATCCGTTAGTCGCCTCTCACGACATGCTGGGGAGCATCGGGTAAATTCCGCGGGGGGTTGTAATTAATCAATCAATCAATCAATCAATCAACACGCAGCACGCAATGAAATATACTGCAATGTTTCTAATTTGTGACACATCGTTCTGTTGCAATAAAGCCAAGAGATAAGTTGAATAAGGCCTAAACAAAAATAGGTGTGGTTACGGTAACCCGACCTACCCTACTTTTAGGGGCCGATCCTATAACTTTTTATTACATTTGTCAAAACAAAAAAAAAACAAAAAACCGAGTGCAAAAAACGCAATGAAAGCGAAAGCGCCCGAGTCGCACACTTATTTCCCTGTCAAGTAGGTTTAATTTGTACACATTAGAAAAAAAAGTAAAAAAAAAAACAAAAGTGATTGCCTACCTACCTTACCCTATTTTTTTGGCTATGTTACCGTAACCACACCTATTTTTTTTTTATGGCCTAATCATGTCCTCACCAAGCCCACAGGAGCAGTAACGTCACGGCTCCGATGATCAGCCAGCTGGCGAGAGACAAACAGCCCTCTGTCTCTTCCTCCATGGTTTGATCAGCCCTTGTTCTGCTTGCCAAATTTAAAGATGGAATAACAAGTATAACACAGCAACACACATGCACAGGGCCACACTCACTCGTACACGCTCACAAATACACACGCACACACTCACGCGCAAGCAAACACACACACACAAGCACACACACACACACACGCGCGCGCACGCACGCAGAGAGAGAGAGAGAGAGAGAGAGAGAGAGAGAGAGAGAGAGAGAGAGAGAGAGAGAGAGAGGGAGGGAGGGAGGGAGAGAGAGAGAGAGAGAGAGAGAGAGGGATGGGAGGGAGGGAGGGAGGGAGAGAGAGAGAGAGAGAGAGAGAGAGAGAGATAGGTATCTGCGGTAGGGGCACGAGAGATCGTTTGGAAAGGACATCGTACCGAGAGAGAGAGAGAGAGAGAGAGAGAGAGAGAGAGAGAGAGAGAGAAAGAGAGAGAGAGAGAGAGAGAGAGAGAGAGAGAGAGAGAGACAGACAGACAGAGACAGACAGACAGACAGACAGACAGACAGAGACAGAGAGAGAGAGAGAGAGAGAGAGTTCAGCAATAGCTGTTCAATGTATGTTTACCAGCGAGTAAACGATCGTGCGCCTGTGGATTGTCTGTCCTCACTAATACTGACACGGCAAAACAGTTATAGGAGCTAAACTTAGTGATGTTTATTGCAACCAATCCATATTTGGCTTTCGGCTGACTGGCGCGTGTTGGTTATCAGCAAGTTTTTTTTCCCAGCAAGAGTAATTGTGTACCATAAGAACAATTCTAAGAATTCAGTTGCACGCTACACAACACAGTCGCAGAGCTGCACGGGATGTAGCCTTGACATTCACAGATATTGAATTCTGTAGTTTTCCCTTATCTCAGTATGTCTTTCTTCGCCTCTTGTTCGCATGAGGATTTTGGCATGGGTGCATAAACGTCTCTCTTTCTCAAATTTGAAAATGAAAAACGTATGACACACTGACCAACGAACATGCACACTGGCACGCACAAAAACACACACACAAATACACACACCACACGAACACACACACACACACTGACACGAACACACACACACTGACACGAACACACACACACTGACACTCGCACACACACACACACTGACACTCGCACACACACACACACCCCTCACACACACACAAACGAACTTGACACACACACACACACACCACACACACACGCACGAACACACACACACACACGCAGTTCGACACCTATATAGGCATACACCTAGTCACATTCAGGAAGAGTGCACTCGGACAGATTGGACACAAGATACACCCACCTGGGCCAGACAGACACACATACCCCCCCCCCCTCCACACATACACACACACTATCACACAAACACTGATTCAGTTTATCCCAGGCTGAATTTTCTGAAGGTAAAATTACTGTGAAAGCCTGCTTACCTTCAAAACAGACACCAACCCAACTCTTGCTCTCACATCGGTAACACGGGGAAAATAATGTTGCCTCGATCGACGCCACTACACACTCGGCTGTGCTACGACTAATTAGCTCTATCTAGCCCGCTGCGTCGTCGTCGCCAGACCCGTGTATGTGCCTTTTTCAGCCCACTGTCACAGTTACAAGCAAAATGACTGTTTACTTACACGTCCGTAAAGCGCGCATACGAACACTCAGTTTGAGCAATCTGCGCAGACCA
>NW_027127174.1:0-16198 GCF_037325665.1 Littorina saxatilis
CGTCTCCCTCTCAGTACCTTCCCCCTCTCCATCTCTCTCTCCGTCTCCCTCTCAGTACCTTCCCCCTCTCCATCTCTCTCTCCGTCTCCCTCTCAGTACCTTCCCCCTCTCCATCTCTCTCTCCGTCTCCCTCTCAGTACCTTCACCCTCTCCATCTCTCTCTTTGACCCTCGCAAGTTTATTTATGTGTGAATGTTGTGTGTGTGTGTGTGTGTGTGTGAGTGTGTGTGTGTGTGAATGTTGTGTGTGTGTGTGTGTGTGTGTGTGTATGTGTGGGGTGGGGTATGTTGTATTCTTTCTGGTGAAATGTAACCTCATCCCATGAATTTGCCAAATGTTCATCTCTCTGTCTCTCTGTGTGTCGCTGTCCCTCTTCTTCTAAAAGCCTCCAGCCCCCCCCCCCCCCCCCCATGCCTGCCACCCCCTTCCCCTTTCCACCCCCGTCTCCCCACCATCCCACCCCTGCCCCCACCCCCAAACACCCACAGCCTGACCCAGAATGACTGACCTGGTTGCAGACAGGCCTGTAACGAAGACCCGGGGTGTTGAGAAGACGAGAGAGCTGGTGCACGTTGAAGTTGGACACACCAATACTGCGCACCAGCCCCTCGTCCACAAGTTTCTCCATGTCCTGTGGATACCATACGTCATTTGCATTTAAACAAAACAAAAAATCTGACATTGGACACAGATCGACACAACCATTTTATTCTCTCCACAAAACGGCGCTGTAGCAGAGTAGTTTAACAACGACTGTCGAATACAAAAAAAACATCATTTATGTGTCGATTCTTTTTGGTTAGAACTATGCTTGATTTTTACGATTTTTGGAGTGAACGCAAACAATTTTGTAGTTTTGGCCAGCCACCTAAATATGAGTTTAAGTCGGCCTATGACGTCGTACGAAGAAGGCAAATCTAATTATTGTTCAATCAGTACATCCTATTCTGTTTTTCGTGTAAAGCTCATAATTATGCGTCCAAGTCTTAAAAAGAGCATCCTGTGGTATTCTTCCTTGCTTACAGAAAGGACAAGGAGTAATACAGGCGGTAAGGTCATGCATGGACACAACACATCCTCGCTTCCCCTTGCATACTACAGGGGCGGATTAGGGGGGTGGTTACAGGGGTTCCGGACCCCCCCTCCCCCCCCCCCCTCGGTTGTAAAAAGACAAAAAAACAAAAACAAAGCCGTGGGAAGTGATCATTGTTTTGTCAGTGTCATTGTTGTACAGTTTTAACTGCCACTCCTATGCGACATGTCTTTCTTCTAACCATACTATATGTGATATGATGTCGGGAGATGGAAGATACATTGCCATTATTTAATACTAACTTTAAAAGAAATAATGAGTGGCTGCTGACACCAGTTGATCATGTTTAAAATCAAGGATAAGCCACAAATTGTTTATAAGAAAGCTAAAATTCTTCAGCTTCAGGAGGGCTTTGCCCCCCAGGCCCCCCAACGGGGCGTTGCCACGGTACCCCACCTCTATACCGACCCCTGGATCAGGTTGTAACCCCATTCCCCACCCCACCCCCTTCAGGCGTAACTGCTCCACCCCTGTACTGTATTCTAAAAGTCAACACAGATCTGTCCCGGCTTCTACATAGGATAACAACATCCGGGAGCTTGTAACAACATCCGGGAGCTTGTAACAACATCCGGGAGCTTGTAACAACATCCGGGAGCTTGTAACAACATCCGGGAGCTTGTAACAACATCCGGGAGCTTGTAACAACATCCGGGAGCTTGGAGACACACCAAATCAGCGATCTGGTCGCATTTTGTACAAGTAGCAATTACGATTTTTTTTAACAGATTTGTTCAAGTTCTCACTCTGCACAGATTTCAACTACACCACTGAATGTTGTATGTGTTCCAAACTAAGACTACTCTTATTCAATGTGTAAGCCAGAAAAGATGTGTGTTGATTATGTGTATGTGTCTAAGTAAAGGATGCTCTACTAATGACAGTGCAGTACACGATTAAACAAATCTGTGTTAATGTTTGACTCAGATGAGTACAGTCAGACGAACTGCCCTTATGGAACCCCCTCCCTCCCTTGCTCCCCACTGCACTAACTCTGCTCTCTCTCTGTGTCTCTGTCTCTCTCTGTCTCTCTCTCTGTCTCTATCTCTGTCTCTCTCTGTCTTTCTATTTGTCTCTCTCTCTCTGTCTCTCTTTGTCTCTTTCTTTCTCTCCCTCTCTCTCTGTCTCTCTCTCTGTCTCTCTCTCTGTCTCTATCTCTGTCTCTCTTTCTCTCTCTCTCTGTCTCTGTCTCTTTCTCTCTATGCCCCTCTCTCTCTCTCTCTGTCTCTCTCTTTCTCTCTCTGCCTCTCTCTCCGTCTCTGTCTCTCTCTCTGTCTCTCTGTCTCTCTCTCTGTCTCTCTCTCTCTGTCTCTCTCTCTCTTTCTCTCTCTCTCTCTTTGTCTCTCTCCCATACACAAACACACACACACACACACACACACACACACACACAAACACACACATTCACACACACACTACACACACACACACACACTGACACACACACACGCACACACACACAAACACACACATTCACACACTCACACACAAACACACACACACACACACACTCACACACACACACATACACACACACACACACACACACACACACACACACACACACACACACACACATACACACACACACACACTATTACTCCGCTGTCTCTCTTCCCATGACCTCATCAATAGACATGCGTGTTAAATGTATGTAAATGTGTTATACATGTATGTATCCATGTATTTTTGTAAACAGTTGAATGTGAACAAAAGAATGTTTGAACAAGAAAGTGGACACGACCTTACCCTCCACGTGTCGACGTAGTCTCTGTCCGAAGGTTTGAGTTGTTTCATAATCTCGGCTACGGGCTGGCCTATGCTTCCTCTTACATCCCCCTGTGAAAACAACCGACAGGATTGGCCTAACAAACAAGAAAAGCACATGCTTATATACGACTCACCTTTCGTCATACCTATATATTATATATATAAATACAAATTGGCTGCTGCTCTATGCATGATAAAATACAAAATTGGCATTATTTTTAGAACTTTGCTTGCGGCCTCGGTCGATAAGGATGAAACAGAAGACAATATGGCCCACTGGCAATCGGACCAGGAAAAAAAGCTGGTTGCACGACAAGCCACAGAATATAATTATAATGTTTATTTCCTACTGATTGACCCAAACTTGACCCCATTGCAACCTGTATCAATCCATTTAGTTATTTAATCCTAAACATATCAAACAGATACAAACTTACTATCATCCCCCCCTCCCCCTCCTTCACCAACTTTACCGTCACAGTCATAGCCATAGGCCAGTGGATGAGATAGAGGTCAATGTAGGTCAGACCAAGGTCATCCAGTGATTCACGTGCGGCCTCCGCCACTCGGTCAGCACAGGTCATAAATAGCTGTAACATGACAAGTCCAAAACTACAAGATAAAAAGGCTTAAGATATATTTACTATCTACAGGGGCGGATCTCATCATTTTTAAGGGGCGGGGGGGTGGGGGGGTCCAAATTTCTTTTAGGGACAGAGCAAAGCGTCCGAACACCCTGAGGGGTCTGGGGGCATGCTCCCCCGAAAATGTGCAATCTGGTGCAATCTGAGCCAAGGAACTACCCCTAATACATCTTCCAAAAAGTAAATGTAAGAAGGAAAATTTGGATAAAAACAATGAACATTGACCATGGTGGTGCAACTTGAGCCAACAATTAAATTACTACTGTCCATAAACATCATTTAGAAGACAAAGGCCGGCTCCTAGGGGTGTCCGGGGGCAAGGAAAATTGAGCAATCTGGTGCAATCTGAGCCATCATTTTTGTCTTTATTTTCACATTTATTTCTGTTTTATTTATTTTTTATTTTTTTGGCTTGGGGGTGGGGTGGGGAAACTCCGGAACTCCCCCCCCCCCCCCCCCCCCCCATTGATCCGCTCCTGATCCAGGAAGCCATTTTGGAAACATTTATTGATGAATTTGACCATAAATATAAGCGGCTAGAGTGATATTTGCTTGGCTGTAATGTAGATGTGCACACCTTCTTTACTTGATCACGGAACTGAATTCACGAAAGTTTTCCGAAGTCCTTTTACCAAACATTCAGTGCCAAAACTTCGCGCAGCGAGTTTCGTGAAATAGACTTTGGGAAGTCGACTTCGCCCAATTAATATAAGGCTTTAATGATTTACTCGAAAATGTTCCGTATAGCCTGACAAGACTCGAAACCTCCACCACAGACCGCCTTTTCTCGTTCTTTTTTTAATTTTAATGTTTTAAAGTTTGTGAAGATGCTGTTATAAAGTGTAGCGAGCCCTTTAAAAAAGACTGTAAAGGCACGTTTCATGATATTGAGGATTGCAGTTTCCCTCTCACACACAATATTCCAAAATAATAAATAGTCAAACAGGGGCCAAAAAACAGTTTGCACCAAGAGTTCAACTTTTTATCTATCCAAAACAGTAAAAAAAATTATATGAACATTCGTATTTCCAAGATGATTGGCGTTCCAAGACGCTATATCCTAAAACCCCCAAAACATGCTTTTACAACTTCAGTGCATAATAACTGCCCAAAGGTGCTGTTTAAAGCAACCATTGATAATAATTTTTAACATACTCCTTGAACACATTAATAAAAACGGTTAACTTGCAAATAAAGGGACAGTATTGATCAGAACAATGGTAAGATGAAGGACGCTACTTATATTTTGTACATTTTTTATCTTTATCGTTTCCTGTAGACCTCAGAAGTTCTAACCAGCTTAAGAAATCATTCTAAAATCGAAAAACAAACATCTATACAGTTTGTACGCAAAGTAGATTGATATTTGACACAGTCACACAGACATACGTGGGCTATGGGGCAACCCTACCCCCTAAATTTGAAAACGGGGTCAATTTCTTAACTGCATGCATTCAGCAAAACAATCCCTAAAAATTTATTTTTTTCACAAATGAACTTATGACTTTAGAAAAGCATTCAAAAATGCATATATACAACGCTTTTTCTTTGGTCCCTATTTCAAGGGGGTGTGCTATTCTCAGGTAACACTGTGAACGCTCAAATGAGACTTAGTCACATGTCAAAATAGTAATCCCCCCTGTTGTTCATGGTTCGTTGGTGGGATTTTTTTTTATCTGAGCCATTGGCAAGCATGAAATGTCATCAACATTAGGAAAGACATAGTATCTCCCATTGTCTTTTGCGCGCAAACACTTCACACAGATCTCCTCTCGATCTGGCCCATCAGGGAAATGGGTTGACTTGGGGATGATCACCGCCCTGTATCTCTCCACCTTTCCATCCATGCTGACAAAGTCAGCGGTCACAAAGTCCCCAACTTGAATGTCTCACTGTAGGACAAAGAACCTGGTTTTCACGACTGGCACCACGCGGCATCCAGTGGCGTGTTGTGGGTAGACGTCCATTGATTTTGATAATAATTTTTATATTTTTAATTTTCAGACCTTGTTTTTAATCCGAATATAACATATTTATATGTTTTTGGAATCAGAAAATGATGAAGAATAAGATGAACGTACATTTAGATCGTTTTATAAAAAAATAATTTTAATTACAATTTTCAGATTTTTAATGACCAAAGTCATAAACTAATATTTACGCCACCAAGCTGAAATGCAATACCGAAGTCCGGCCTTTGTCGAAGATTGCTTGGCCAAAATTTCAATCAATTCGATTGAAAAATGAGGGTGTGACAGTGCCGCCTCAACTTTTAAAAAAAAAGCCGGATATGACGTCATGAAAGACATTTATCGAAAAACTGAAAAAAACGTCCGGGGATATCATACCCAGTAACTCTCATGTCAAATTTTAGTAAAGATCGGTCCAGTAGTTTACTCTCAATCGCTCTACACACACACACGCACACACACACACACACACACACACTCACACACACACACACAGACACACATACACCACGACCCTCGTCTCGATTCCCCCTCTATGTTAAACATTTAGTCAAAACTTGACTAAATGTAAAAAGAAAAACAAAATTCAAAAAAATGGGATAGCGGCGAAACGGGATTGCGCCAAAATGGGATGCGGGAGTAAAATGACGCTTGGCTTGTTAAATGTCGCCAAAATGGGACGGCGGCAAAACGGGATTGCACGTAAATGGGATATTGCGCGAATTATAAACGAAGGAGTAGGCCCTAAGTTTCTCGTACGAGATGTTTACTGGGAGTAAATATTTGGGGAGTAAAAATTTAGTTCCTTGTGAGTTCTTTTTTCGTACAAGATTTTTACTGGAAGTTTACTCCGTCCGAGTCAATTTTTCGTGGAGTAAAAATTTTGTGTTACACCGGTTCATGACCGTTGTGGTAACGAGCGCACATTGTTGTCTCTATATATTGTGTTCCTACGAATCGAAAGTACGATCGCCAAGCCAGTCTGTCATTGAAGGCAACGTTCGATATTTCCGTCTGTCAGCGTTGCCAACGTTCGACAGATTTTACTACTGTTACTCACAAACTTTCAATTTACACAATGAAATGCCAATAACATGTACACACAAGAATGGGAGACGAAGGGAAAACCTACTAGCGATTGAAATTATGCAAACGAACTCACAAATCCCTCACTTTCCGAATGCAAACGCTGCAAATCCGTATGCGTGCGTCGCTGTGCCGAACGTTGGGTTGACGAACGTTGCTGACAGACGCAACAAAACTTGATCAACAGGCACTAAAAACGATTAAATGTTTTACTCACTGGGTATCGCATTCCTCTTTTTCTTCCTGCAGACGATATGAAGCGGTTGAAACGTCGTTTCCGATTAAAGGCTCGGTTATTTCCGTTAAAAACGAAGTTTGCCGAACGTGTGATTCAGTCTACAGACACCGGTCGGATCACAACAAAAATGTTCATTCTTTGCGATTTTGTGATACTGTTGATGATACACCTGCTTTCCAGTGAAGAACATCAATAAAATGATGTTCACAAGCAAGAATAACAGACAAAAGCACGCGATGTGTAAAATTAGGCTTTGCTTTTCAAACAAAGCACGTGTTTTTTTTACTGACAGACACTTTCGGTGGTGATTGAAAATTTTTCCAGAAACGGTTTTATGCTCCCATTTGATATTGTTTCCCTATTTTCTCTAGTCAGAGACTAACCTTGTGTATTAATTGAATTAATAACCCCATTATCATAAGTTTTGTGTGTTATTTTTGTGTCTGTTGAATCACACTTTGAGATGGGGTCATGTGACAGAAGGAAATGGTGTCTGTCAGGATTCACACGTTCGCTTCGAAAAACGCGCTCAAATAATTGCTCAAACACAAACATTTTAGCTTTTATTTATTTTTTTGTATTGCAAATACCATACTTACTCATGCCAAGCAGAAAAAATGATGAAAATCAACACAGTAAGCAAGTAATTTGAAGGCAAAGTTTACACACATCAAAGAGTCTGATTACTGTGAAACCTGCCCAAATTGCAAACACAAAAACACATCTTATATTTGGGTCAATCGACTGATAACGACCTGCTGGTTAATGTGTGCAGACCCTCTTCACACAAATCTTCACACAGATTTAAAGGCACAGTGCAGCTCACAGCCTTCGTTTTGCGTTTTTGTTGCAGCTGAGTGCATTTACAGTTCAAAAATCTTCCTATGGTAGTAAAACAAACCCAAAACTACCCAACGACGACATATGTGAAGCTCGACAGTTTCTTCTTCACGCGAGTGCATAAATTAACCTAGTTATTACGTGGTGTTGGGTCGGAGTTCGATTCAACTGAGTGATTCCGGCCTCCATTTTTTTTTTACACAAACTCATGATGACGTCTGACATAGTTTGCTAGTGACGTGTCTTTTTGTGCATGATGTGGTGATCTACCTGATCTAAATTTAGATCCAAAAATAGGTCAAGACCAGCCGGGTTTGAGTACGAAAGTAATTCGTAAAAAAAAAATTGCAGTTCTTGACTCTTTGGGTGCAAGTCAATGAAACTTGGTAGTTCTTCTAACGGATAGCTGCCTGAGGTATGACTAAAAGCCCCAGGGGCTCCGTGCACCTGAATTTGACAAGTTCAGTACCTTTAATGATATGAAATACGACACCGATCGAGTGGGCTGTTTTTTCTTGTTACATATTTAGTGTGTGTTGCAATAAATGTGAAGAAGAAGAAAAAAAGCCGGGGTAAAAAAAAAAACTTGGCGGATGGGCTTTTAGGATACCAGGGGTTTTTGTTTTTTTAATGTGACGACATTAAGCTTCTAGTTAAAAAAAAAAATTAAAAAAAAAAAAAGTTGCTACCATTTCTTTCCTCTCTATTTTACCAACTGTGAAAGTGCTTTCTTTGCTTTTCATTTAATGATGTCGTTGCAGGGCCGGACTAGGTAAGTACTAGGGGGGGGGGGGGTTACAGATGGGGTTCCAGGGGTGGGGGTTGCAAGGGGCGAAGCCCCCTTGAAGCTGAACGTTTTTTGATGTTTCTGGAGGGATAGGAAGCCTCTCCTTGAACGAAAAAGGTAAATTCGACAGCAAGCTGTATAGGCAATGAAGAAGAATTGATCCAGATGCAAACCCCCCCCCCCCCCCCACCCCCCCCCCTCCCTCCCCGACAACAACAACAACAAAAAAACGTTTGGGAGGTACATGCTTAAGCCAGGGGGGGGGGGTGTTGCGCAACCCATGTACCCCCCACCCCCTAGTCCGGCCCTGCGTTGTATTAATCTAAGTGTACGTGGTGTTCATTTATTTTTATTTTGTTAAGTTCCTCTTTACCTTAGTGGTGACAAAAAGCTCCTCTCGTGTGACGTCACCATCCCTTATCTTCTGGTTAAGGGTTTTGCCTACTGTTGCCTCTGTGTTGTATATCCACGCTGTGTCAAAATGGCGATAGCCTGCTTGAAGGGACGCAGACACTGCTGCTGCTGCTGTGGAATCAGGCTGTCACAGACAAGATGTTGTTTGAAAAACATAATAATTGATACAGATAGAAAATTAATCATCATCATTGCGGTAATCATCATCATCATCATCATCATCATCATCATCATCATCATCATCATCATCATCATCATCATCATCATCATCATCATCATCATCATCATCCTCCTCCTCCTCATCATCATCATCATCGTCATCGTCGTCATCATCATCACCATCCTCCTCCTCCTCCTCCACATCATCATCATCATCATCCTCCTCCTCATCATCATCATCATCATCATCATCATCATCATCATCATCATTCGTCGCGATATAACCTTCGTGGTTGAAAACGACGTTAAACACCAAATAAAGAAAGAAAGAATCATCATCATCATCATCATCATCATCGTCATCGTCATCATCGTCGTCGTTCTCATCATCGTTATCATCATCGTCATCGTCATCATCATCATCATCATCATCATCATCATCATCATCATCATCATCATCATCATCATCATCCACCCATCATCATCGTCGTCGTCGATGATTTAGATACATACGTAAACTAACAACCACAGGGTTCGCGTTTACCTGAGTGGTTGCTGTATGTTTTTGAATATAAAGTAGGCCAACAAAGTTGGCATATTTTGATTCCTGCAATTCACTGCCTGCTTTATGTGTGTGGAGGTGGGGGGGGGGGGGGGATTGTCAACAGTCCGCAACGCTCAAACAACTTGATTTACATTGGCTGCTCTGTTTTACGAGAGCACGTTGGTCGTGGTCGCACTACTCAGACCAATCGACCGACCAACCAACCCAGCACACCCAGAGAGAGAGAGACAATGACAATGACAATGACAATTCTTTATTTTACGAGGGTAACAGAATAAGCATTGGTATACTTTTTTGCATCTGGCCCTCGCCCTAAAGAGGGACTAAATCTACTATAATAACTACTACTACATACTTACATAATTAGTAAAACAGTATAAGTTTATGTACATAAGTGCATTATATGAAACATTGTAGTTTATAAATGTTCATGACAAGGTGCAAAGTAAAAATTTGCAAGTCAATTAGAGTCAGAATACTATATGCAATAGTACATCAACTCTGTAAGACAATGGATATTATGCAGAACATCATAATTTCGTGAACAAAACAATAAATCAAAAGTGAGTGACTGTGTCCCAAAGGACATAACAATCAAGAATATACTATTTTCATTAAATGGGATATATATCTGTTTTTGAAAGAATCTGTGCTGGTAGCTTCCCGTAAGGCATTCGGAAGAGCGTTCCAGAGACGGCCACCTGAATAAACTAGACTAGACTTAAATAAGTCTATCCTAGGAAGAGGAGTGTTAAATTTCATAAGGTGGTGTGAATTCTTCAAAGAGAACTTTGAACAAATGGTTTGGGGTAGAGTTTCGGATATAATTTTATGCATAAAGATTCCTTTGTTAAAAAGCAGTCTTGAATTTAGAGGTAAGATCCCTAAATGCATGTAGTCTAACTCTGTGATGGTAGTGTGCTTTAGTAATACTACTTTTAGCGCTCTTTTATGTAATCTGCTGAGTGGTTTTAACGAATTTTCACTTGCGGAGTCCCATAGAGTGGATGCGTAATCAATAACAGATTGAATATGAGCAATGAAGAATAACTTTCTGGTTTGGCAGTTCAGGAAGTGTTTAATTCTAGATAAGAGATACACTTTCTTAGACACCACTTTACTAAGTTGCTCTATGTGGGTTGACCAAGACAAGTTGTTATCGATATTAACACCCAGCAGTTTGTGATGGTCGACTTTTTCCACTATTTCACCATCTATCATTAAAGCAGGACCAGCTGAACAAATATTCTGGCGTTTTTGTCTTGTTGTTATGACCATATATTTGGTTTTCTTTGGGTTAAGAGACATATGGTTTAGTTCAGTCCACTCTGTCAACTGGTTTAAACTCCTTTGAAGTGATTCTGATAAGCGAGTTACATTTGTGTTGCTGGAGTGAATTGTGGTGTCATCTGCAAAAAGTTCACATACATTTTGAATATGTAGGGGGAGGTCATTAATGTATATAGAGAAGAGGAGGGGTCCTAAAACCGATCCTTGTGGTACACCGTATTTTACTTCTTGCATGCTCGACGCCGAGGCGTTTGTTAGTACAGTCTGTTGTCTGCCGGAGAGAGAGAGAGAGAGAGGGGGAGAGAGAGAGAGAGAGAGAGAGAGAGAGAGAGAGAGAGAGAGAGAGAGAGAGGGAGAGAGAGAGAGAGAGAGAGAGAGAGAGAGAGAGAGAGAGAGACTCGGAGAGAGAGAGAGAGAGAGAGGGGGAGAGAGAGAGATAGATGCAGACTGTCTGTTTATTAGGCGAGATAAAGGGGTATGAACAAAGGGTTAATTGCCCTCAACAGGTGAGAGACAGACAGACAGACAGACAGACTTACAGAGAGATTCAACAGGAATTTTGACCGACCACGCACAAGCACGCACGAACAGTACATTTTCTTTATCCGGTGGTAATAAAAAAAACGCTGGCGATGGACCCGAGTACTCTTCAGACTGGCTCGCTACCCCAGTATGAAAGTTTGTGTCTTGTGCACGTGGATTTAAAAAAAAAAAAATTTTTTATTTTACACAATTAAAAAAATTATTAGAGTAAAATAAAACACTAAAACGTTCATAATAAACAATAGTAAACAAGAATTAAAAAAAAATAAAAAAATAAAAAATAGACCGCCCATGCTGGGAATCGAACCCGGATCACTTGGATTAAAAATAAAATAAAATAAAAATTATTTATTTACTTTACACAATTAAAAAAAGTATTAGAGTAAAATAAAACATTAAAACGTTCATAATAAACAATAGTAAACAAGAATTAAAAAAAGAAAGAAAAAGTAGACCGCCCATGCCCCGGGAATCAAACCGGGTCACTTGGATTTAAAAAAAAAAAAAAAAAAAAATTTTTTTTTATTATTTTACACAATTAAAAAAATTATTAGAGTGAAATAAAACATAAAAACGTTCTTAATAAACAATAGTAAACAAGAATTAAAAAAAAACCAATAAAACCAAAAAAAAATAGACCGCCCATGCCGGGAATCGATCCCCAATCACTTTGGCCATAGGCGGACGTCATTCGCACCAGCTAGCTGGCTGTTCCATTAGCTGCACGGCAGTTGTACTCCCACCGCAAAAACTCCCCCCGTTAAGAGTGGCATTTAGGTCCCAGGTAACATTATGAAGTTTTAATACGATCAATCGGACCTATTAGAGACAATGACAAAAGGTGACGTTTTCATGTCAGTATGTCCCAAATGACATCACCAGTACATTTTTCATTCTATCTAATCTGTTTTCGTTCTATTTTTTCTAATAACATGCGTTAACAATTGATTGCCAACTGGAATGGAAGAGCACAAAAAGTGTAACTTGATATGTAGTTTCTCTAGAGGGAAAAACATCTTCCACTTTCATGTCAGTGTGTCCCATGCAACATACATTTGCCAAACAGCTATGTGTAAGTAGATTATTTGTTAGTGGTATAGAAAATACTGATCAACAATCAAAGTCAGTTTTTACATTCATGTTCTACCTATTTCTTATTTGTTTATTCTTTTGGCAATGGTGAAATGTCAGCAATCGTGTGTCATTCGGGACAGTAGACATGACACCTGACCTTTTGTCACTGTCTCATTATCAAGTTAGTGTATCAACTTTTGAAAGAACTGCGCCCAGTAGTTTCCCAGCAATAAGCTGTTAAGTCCAGACAGACAGACTCACACACACACACACACAATTAAAGTCTGTTGGACCCTCCTACTGCGTACTCGGGGATAAAAAACGCTGGCGCTGGGCCCGAGTACTCTTCAGACTGGCTCGCTCCCCCAGTATGAAAGTTTTTGTCTTGTGCACGTGGATTAAAACAAAAACAAAAAACATATTTATTTATTTTACACAATTAAAAAAAACTATTAGAGTAAAATTAAACATTAAAACGTTCATAATAAACAATAGTAAACAAGAATTAAAAAAAAAAAAAAAAAAAAAGATAGACCGCCCTTGCCGGGAATCAAACCCGGGTCACTTGGATTTAAAAGAAAAAAAGAAAAAAAAATTATTCATTTATTTTACACAATTAAAAAAAACTATTAGAGTAAAATTAAACATTAAAACGTTCATAATAAACAATAGTAAACAAGAATTAAAAAAAAAAAAAAATAGACCGCCCATGCCGGGAATCGAACCCTCCTGATCACTTTGGCCACCAAGCCACTAACTCTGACAATTTTCCCAGTGAACTCAAATGCCTAGGGTGCTAAAATTAGGTCGCCCAGCACGCGACGTGCACACACACACATACACACATACACACAAAACACACACACACACACACACACACACACAGTAACACTAACACATGTGCACAAAATGAACACACACACACACACACACCGCGCGCAAACGACAGATCCTGCAGCAGACGACTCTCTCTCTTTCAGTCTCACCGAGACCAAAATAATCCCCACCCGCTGGCTGGCTTGGAAATCACGCTTTTCTCGTCACTGGGTGACGTGTTTCGCTGTTCTATCAGCTAAATGGCTGGCTGTCGCTCCGATCCAACCGTCAAGAACTTTTGTGTTTTTTGGGGCATTTAGGTCCCAGGTAACATTATGAAGTTTTAATACGATCAATCGGACCTATTATCAAGTTAGTGTATCAACTTTTGAACGAACTGCGCCCAGTAGTTTCCCAGCAATAAGCTGTTAAGTCGAGACAGACAGATACACACACAGACACACAATAAACAAGTCGCGTAAGGCGAAAATACAATATTTAGTCAAGTAGCTGTCGAACTCACAGAATGAAACTGAACGCAACGCAACGCAGCAAGACCGTATACTCGTAGCATCGTCACTCCACCGCCCGTGGCAAAGGCAGTGCACGTGGAATTGACAAGAAGAGCGGGGTAGTAGTTGCGCTAAGAAGGATAGCACGCTTTTCTGTACCTCTCTTCGTTTTAACTTTCTGAGCGTGTTTTTAATCCAGACATATCATATCTATATATTTTTGGAATCAGGAACCGACAAGGAATAAGATGAAAGTGTTTTTAAATTGATTTCAAAAAAAAAATTTTGATAATAATTTTTATATATTTAATTTTCAGAGCTTGTTTTTAATCCGAATATAACATATTTATATGTTTTTGGAATCAGCAAATGATGGAGAATAAGATAAACGTAAATTTGGATCGTTTTATAAATTTTTATTTTTTTTTACAATTTTCCGATTTTTAATGACCAAAGTCATTAATTAATTTTTAAGCCACCAAGCTGAAATGCAATACCGAACCCCGGGCTTCGTCGAAGAGTACTTGATCAAAATTTCAACCAATTTGGTTGAAAAATGAGGGCGTGACAGTGCCGCCTCAACTTTCACGAAAAGCCGGATATGACGTCATCAAAGACATTTATCCAAAAAATGAAAAAAACGTTCGGGGATTTCATACCCAGGAACTCTCATGTCAAATTTCATAAAGATCGGTCCAGTAGTTTAGTCTGAATCGCTCTACACACACACACACACACACACACAGACACACACACACACGCACACACACACGCACATACACCACGACCCTCGTTTCGATTCCCCCTCGATGTTAAAATATTTAGTCAAAACTTGACTAAATATAAAAACGCTGGCGCTGGACCCGAGTACTCTTCAGACTGGCTCGCTCCCCCAGTATGAAAGTTTTTGTCTTGTGCACGTGGATTAAAAAAAAAAATAATAATTATTATTTATTTATTTTACACAATTAAAAAAAAACTATTAGAGTAAAATTAAACATTAAAACGTTCATAATAAACAATAGTAAGCAAGAATTAAAAAAAAAGAATAAACAAGTCGCGTAAGGCGAAAATACAATATTTAGTAAAGTAGCTGTCGAACTCACAGAATGAAACTGAACGCAATGCCATTTTTCAGCAAGACCGTATACTCGTAGCATCGTCAGTCCACCGCTCATGGCAAAGGCAGTGAAATTGACAAGAAGAGCGGGGTAGTAGTTGCGCTAAGAAGGATAGCACGCTTTTCTGTACCTCTCTTTGTTTTAACTTTCTGAGCGTGTTTTTAATCCAAACATATCTATATGTTTTTGGAATCAGGAACCGACAAGGAATAAGATGAAAGTGTTTTTAAATTGATTTGGACAATTTAATTTTGATAATAATTTTTATATATTTAATTTTCAGAGCTTGTTTTTAATCCGAATATAACATATTTATATGTTTTTGTAATCAGCAAATGATGGAGAATAAGATAAACGTAAATTTGGATCGTTTTATAAATTTTTATTTTTTTTTACAATTTTCAGATTTTTAATGACCAAAGTCATTAATTAATTTTTAAGCCACCAAGCTGAAATGCAATACCGAAGTCCGGGCTTCGTCGAAGATTACTTGACCAAAATTTCAACCAATTTGGTTGAAAAATAAGGGCGTGACAGTGCCGCCTCAACTTTCACGAAAAGCCGGATATGACGTCATCAAAGACATTTATCAAAAAAATGGAAAAAAAGTTCGGGGATTTCATACCCAGGAACTCTCATGTCAAATTTCATAAAGATCGGTCCAGTAGTTTAGTCTGAATCGCTCTACACACACACACAGACACACACACACACACACACGCACGCACATACACCACGACCCTCGTTTCGATTCCCCCTCGATGTTAAAATATTTAGTCAAAACTTGACTAAATATAAAAATATAAGAAAGAAAGAAGAAACAAGTCGCGTAAGGCGAAAATACAACATTTAGTCAAGCTGTCGAACACACAGAATGAAACTGAACGCAATGCAATTTTTCAGCTAGACCGTATCATCGTGAGTCCACCGCTCGTGGCAAAGGCAGTGAAATTGACAAGAAGAACGGGGTAGTAGTTGCGCTAAGAAGGATAGCACGCTTTTCTGTACCTCTCTTCGTTTTAACTTTCTGAGCGTGTTTTTAATCCAAACATATCATATCTATATGTTTTTGGAATCAGGAACCGACAAGGAATAAGATGAAAGTGTTTTTAAATTGATTTGGACAATTTAATTTTGATAATAATTTTTATATATTTAATTTTCAGAGCTTGTTTTTAATCCGAATATAACATATTTATATGTTTTTGGAATCAGCAAATGATGGAGAATAAGATAAACGTAAATTTGGATCGTTTTATAAATTTTTATTTTTTTT
>NW_027127175.1:0-2500 GCF_037325665.1 Littorina saxatilis
AATACACCCATCGCTTTCGAGTGATAGGGGAAGGGCTCCTAATATGGACCACCTCCTGTTCTGACAAACTAACGGCGCTAGAGCGCTCAAAAAAGTTTTATTCGCTGTATTCACCCTCTCTGGATAACTTGCACATGTCAAAACAGTTGCAGAAACACAAATCTCAAAACCGTTAGGCTTTTTCTTTTTTTTCTCACTTTTGGCAGCGTTCACTCTAAATTTGCCGC
This sequence comes from Littorina saxatilis, assembly GCF_037325665.1. Lineage (NCBI taxonomy): Eukaryota > Metazoa > Mollusca > Gastropoda > Littorinimorpha > Littorinidae > Littorina > Littorina saxatilis. The sequence continues at coordinate 228 of NW_027127175.1, forward strand.
CTAAAACGGACTCGTTTCTGTCCACAGCCAAAGCTTTTATCACACAAACATTGCTATATATGACAGCTAAGACTGTATTTGTTACATTTTAGCAGTGTTGACCCCGAGTTTCTACTGCAAACAAAAAATAATAGCAACATCTCAAAGTATGTGCGAGTCCCCTAATATGGACCACCTTCAACAAATCGAAGAAAATAAAAGCTAAAGGCTATTTTCATTAATTTATTAACAAGCTTGCTGGAAATAACCTATAACTAGCCCTCGAGATTTAAAAAAAATATAACAAAATGTTTTCTTTTCGTGGAAGTTGATAATTTCACTTATTTTCACTCTATTTTTGATAAGCGTCTTTAGTTTCCTGGTGTGCTTCAAATAATGCTCTCATCAACCCAAAACAGATAAATCTAAAGCATATTTTGATTAGTCTGACTTGTACACTAAGTTGTACATGTATCATGTTATTTTGAAGTAGCCTATAGGGGGCTTTTTACAGTGATTCGCGAAGGCCGCTTCTCTGGTCCATATTAGGCGCCCAGGCTCCTAAGATGAACCATTTGTGATTTTTTTCTGTATTTAATTTTTGCTGAAGATCTATCAAAGCTATTTCACTCTAATTTGGCCTAACGGTTAACCTAAGAGAGAAGGACTACCAAACACAAAATGAAACTTCTTCGCAAGAAAACAAGCTAGTTATCAGCATGAAACAAAAAGTGGTCCATATTAGGAGCCCTTCCCCTACAAAGGGCGCGGAATTCTTCACAGGCAAAGCAAGTGAAGAGGCGCGGAATTGCGAGGTCCCTTCAGCATGACGCAACATGCAGCCTCTCACCTCTGTCTCAGCTTTCCGCAATCAGGCAGCGTGCATCATGCGTCGCATACTTGTTTTTTCCAATCGTTACTATGGCAACAGCAGGTTGACATGGCGTGAGATGGAGCGAATAGTGACGTCACAACAACGCAGCATGCACTCGTTGTAAGACATGTAGGTGCATGCTATTCGGAGTTGTAATGAGCCTGCGTGTTGTTGTATGGTATTCTTAGAAGAAATCGATTCGTTTTCAAAGACATACATTTATTTATAAACTGTTTTCTTCGCTTTGTCTATGTCGTCTGTCAATGTATCCTTTCAGTTTCAGCTTTTTGTCCAGGATCAAAGTAGCCCAGAATGTCCATATTAGCACCACTGTGTGTAAAAACGGATTGAAAGATCTATTTCTAAGATTGAGATTTTATTTGTATTTAATTCTGTTGGGAGCAGCCTTACTTTTCCTCGCCTTGTAGTAAAGTTCATTTTGAGCCAAAGCTTAAATCCCTCGTGTGTTAAACGGTTTGTTGCTGTTTACCCGCATTTCCTGTCGCTTCTGTTCATGTTAGGTACAGTCAACCCTGTCTACAACGACCACTCAAGGGACTGACCCAAAGTGGGCGTTATAGACAGGTTGTCGCCATGGAAAGGTGAATTATAAAATAAAGTTAAATTAAATCAAATCAAATCAAAACAAAATCATTGGGGTTCCCTTGGAGTGGTCGATGTGGACAGGTGGTTGTATTTTAGAGGCGGTCGCTGGGGCAGGTTTGACTGTAGGCCCTATTCAGATGAAAGGGAATTATTTCTGTTTGCAAGTTTGTTTGGAAGAGACCACCATAAGCCGTAGGCTTCTTGTTGTTTTCACTTTATAATAATGTAAATTTCAAAAAACATGTAAAACATGAATAAAACATTGTTTATACCAAAGGGGATGTTCGATGCTGTCCTTTCGTACCCGTTTTCTGGTATACGTTAATTGTATTTTTGACCAAATAAATGACATTTTAGACAGGTCGAGGCAGTCTGTGTTCCTCCGAGACGGCCACGCCAGCGGTCGACATGAACAACGGCAGTCGAGATCTACAAAATTAAGATGTCGTTTTATGTTGGTAAAAAACAAAAGACGTATTCATAACGTATCGATCGACTTTTAGGTAGAATTCCTTTTCATTTAAAAAAACAATAGGATTGGACGCACACACCCGTGCTCTCTTTTGACGTCTCGTCCAGTCGCCCAATGACGTCTCGTCCAGTCGCCCAATGACGTCTCGTCCAGTCGCCCAATGACGTCTCGTCCAGTCGCGCAATGACGTCTCGTCCAGTCCCCCAATGAAGTCTCGTCCAGTCGCCCAATGAAGTCTCGTCCAGTCGCCCAATGAAGTCTCGTCCAGTCGCCCAATGACGTCTCCTCCAGTCGCCCAATGAAGTCTCGTCCAGTCGCCCAATGACGTCTCGTCCAGTCGCC
>NW_027127175.1:7500-38245 GCF_037325665.1 Littorina saxatilis
CTCCCTCTCTCTCTCCCGGCCTCCCCCCCTCTCTCTCTCCCCCTCTCTCTCTCCCACCCCCCTCTCTCTCTCCCCCTCTCTCTCTCTCTCTCTCTCTCTCTCTCTCTTCACCAGTTGGTCTTCACCAGCTAGTTAAAACCCCCACAAGAGAAACCAATAATTCATCTACCCTTATTGATCACATTTATACTGATGATAAGACCACTGCTTCAAATGTACAAGTAGTACACTCCACTTTCAGTGATCATTATTCTGTTTTTTGCTCGATTGTTCTGAGATTGCCCAAATCACAGCATAAAGGTCATATAACTATTATCGAGTACAGAAGTTTTAAATACTTTGACGAGTCTGCCTTTTTCTGTGATCTTAATCGAGCGCCATTTCAAAGCGTATTTAATTGCAGTAACGCAGATGATGCTTGCAATCTTTTCCATGAGATTTTGTGTTCCATTATTGATAAACACGCTCCACTACGTCAGCATAGGGTGAAACATCCCCACTTGCCCCCTTGGTTGACATCGGACATTATTGAGGCTATGGCGTTGCGTGATTTCTTTAAAGAACATAACATGAAAAGCGAGTACAAATTAAAAAGGAATGAAGTTTTTAAAACGGTAAGGCAAGCAAAAGCAGATTATTTTAATAAATTGCTTTCTGATAAGAGAGATACTTCTACAATTTGGCGAGCAATGAATGAAGTTCTTGATAAATCTCGAAAGAGATCGACCAATTCTCCGTCACAAATAACTCCAGAAGATTTTAATCAACACTTTATTTCGCTCGCAGAGAAACTGAAAGCCTGTCTCTCGCAGAATGAGTCCCTTGATATTGATGTCTCTCTAGAAAAATTAAAAACATTTTGTGGACGTAAGTTGACTCAAAACGAAACGTTTTCTATTCCACCCATTACTGTCCACAAGGTTGGAAAACTGATAGAACAGATGGCGAATACAAAGTCAATGGGTCCCGATAAGATTCCTGTCCGGTTGCTCAAACTTGCTTTACCATACATAATTGATTCACTGACTTATGTCTACAACCTTGGCATACAACAAAACGTTTTTCCCTCTATTTTAAAATGTGCCAAGGTAGTGCCACTCCCAAAAAGCAAGGATCTTACGGACCCTAACAACTTTCGACCAATTTCCCTCTTACCTGTTTTATCTAAGCCTTTGGAGAAGCATATTCAGAAATATTTACTGGAATATATGGAACGAATGAATTTGTTTCATCCATTTCAGTCTGGATTTCGCTCTAAGCATTCATGCCACACTGCTCTCAGCTCTTTATGTGAAACTTGGTTATCAGCTATTAATGAGTCCGAAGTAACAGGAGCGTTATTCCTGGACTTTAAAAAAGCCTTTGACCTTGTAGACCACTCCTTATTATTAAAGAAATTACAATGCTACTTAAAAGATGACTCTGCTTGTGCCTCCTTCGAATCATATCTCTCAAAACGGAAACAATATGTATTCATCAACTGTAAAACTTCGTCGAATGATTTTGTCAAAAGTGGTGTGCCTCAAGGGTCTGTATTAGGACCTATATTGTTCTGTATTTATATAAATGATTTACATCTTCATGTGTCAGATGAGAAAGTAAGATGTGAGTTCTTTGCGGATGATTCATCAATCCACACCAGTCAGAAGTCTTTGGTAGCCGTCAACCAATCTCTTCAAAAAAGTATAGATGAGATGACAGAATGGTGCACCACTAATGCAATGGTTATTCACCCTGTTAAGACGAAAAGTATGGTGATTACAACTAGACAAAAACACCAATTAAAACCCTTACAACTTCAACTGTCAATTGATTCAACTCAAGTGCAACAAGTTAAAGAGCATAAATTATTAGGGGTTACCGTTGATCAAGAATTGAAATGGCAAACTCACTTGAGTAAAATTTGCAAATTAGTATCTAAAAATGTGTACTTATTGTCTAAATTAAGACATTATGCCGATGTGGAAGCACTCAAGTTGTTTTATTACGCTCACATAATGCCCCATATCAACTTTGCTTCAACACTTTGGGATAACTGCAGTGATGTTCATCTCAAACGACTCAATTCTCTTCATCGCCGTGCTGCAAAACTAATTCTGCATGAGTCAAATAAGCCAACAGATGATAAATTAAAGCTCCTTAATTTCCTTCCCTTGAAAGATCAGTTGACGCTAAACAAGGCTGTCTTTATGTACAAAGTAATTAACAATAATGTTCCTGGATATTTAAAATCACATTTCAGACATGCCACAAAAAGATATGGGTCCCAGAACCTGATTCCCCCCATCCCTCGTCTAGACTTGTATAAGTCAAGTTTAGCCTTCTCAGGAGCGTCTCTATGGAATTCCATACCCCTACCCCTCCGAAATGCCTCTTCTGTGAAAACGTTTAGGCGCCAGTTTCATTCCCGCTTAATGGGTAAATAGAACACTTTTCATGTCTGATATTTTAGTGCTTTTTACATTTAGTCAAGTTATGTTTGTATTTTGATTTGTTCTTTATGTGCATGTATTGATAATGATATACATGCGAATGATTGGGACAATTCCTCCCCACATTTGTTTTCTCCATTTTGTTATTAGTTGTTTTGGATGTTTGCAATGCATTATTGCAACTATGCTGCAAATTCCACACTATATTGTTTTTCCCATTTTTGAATGTGTATACAAAACCATAACCCTTTTCTTATTACTATTTACATTATGTACGTCTGTAAGTAACAATAACCTTGTCAATTTTACTATCTATATTATGTGCGTCTGTATTAAGTGTTTGTATAAGGGACACAAGAACCACACGCTACAGAAACTCATTCATTCCATCTGCAATTCACATCTTCAACTCTCAGGTGGGGCGCTAGGTGCTGGTGCTGTCGCTCTGACAACGGCATAATCTTGAAACCCTTTTATCAGTTGTTTTTCTCTGCTGTTAGTTATATTGATTTATAGGATACAAAGTGATACGATAATGTGGTTAAAATGTGATAAGATGATAATGTGATATAATTTTTATAACAGGCAATGCATTGCTTCTATTTTCAGGCTTGTTTTAGTAGGTGTGTGGGTACAGTGTTTGCGTGTGGCGATATGATGTGAGTATGCGATGTGAATGTTGCTACATGCATGGTTGATTGATTGATTGGTTGATTGATTTTGCAGACACACAGTCAAGCGTGTAATTTCTCTTTTAGAGATGAATAAAGATTGTTGTATTGTATTGTATTGTAGGTTGTAAGATTAGGCTTTGCCTAAAACCTCTATCCTTTGGTAATAAAGTTCAGTTTCAGTTTCAGTTTCAGTTTCTCTCTCTCTCTCTCTTCGCCTCTACAAGAGTTCTGGTGTGAAAAAAAGACGTGATGGCCAACTTCCACCCACGTATCTTGCTCTCTGCCCACACACACACAGCAATCATCGCACCTGCCCTAGAACAAGGTAATTTACTCCACGTCTTTAGCAACACCTGCCTCACAAAGGATTGTGAAATAATCACTTTTTACCTTGACCGGGCATCAGCGGCTGTGCTGTCTGGAAAAGGTGGGATGGGGGGGGGGGATAGAGAGAGAGGGGGGAGAGATGAGAGAGAGAGAGAGAGAGAGAGAGAGAGAGAGAGAAAGAGAGAGAAAGGGTGGGGAGAGGGGGAGGCGAGAGAGAGATTATAGAGGAGGGGGTAGAGACATAGAGAGAGAGACAGAAAGAGAGAGAGAGAGACAGACAGACAGAGAGAGAGAGAGAGAGAGAGAAAAAGAAAGAGAGAGAGACAGACAGACAGACAGAGAGAGAGAGAGAGAGAGAGAGAGAAAGAGAAAGAGACAGAGATAAAGAAAGAAATAGAGAGAGACAGACAGACAGAGAGAGAGAGAGAGAGAGAGAGAGAGAAAGAGAGAGAGAGTGACTGATAGACAGACAGACAGACAGACAGACAGACAGACAGGCAGGCAGACATACACAGAGAGAGGGGGAGACAGAGAGAGGATATTACTTCTTCATTAACGACAGTGATACGAAACCTACGAGTGGATTTTTGATTTATTTCATTTCTCCAGCCTCGAAGAGAAACTTCTGAATAACAAACTGAATATGGATTTTTAAGTCAACAAATCTACTTGTGATATGCAGTTTTGTCCAAAGGATACAGTGTTCGCCGCGCTTTGCAAAACTGCACTATACTCAACTTTTTATCAGTGCCTAATCTTCGCACGCCACTAAGTTATCCCCCACACTCCAAACCCCCATCCGGTCATCCCATTTTGCACATTTTATATACAAAGCCGTTTTTTCCGCCTCACATGCCCCTAATGACTTTGCCGTGAGGGCGTAAAGCTTGCATTTTCTTCTTCCATTTTGCAAGTGATCGAAAGGTCGCAGGTTCGAATTCGGGCCGGGACGGACACGGGTCAATTTTATGTGAAGACCCAGAGACGGAAGCCATGTCCCACCCCCGTGTCACCACAATGGCACGAAAAAGACCCCGGTCATTCTGCCCTAAGTGCAGACGGCTGATATCACCTAAACACGCATACACTTGTGTATCTCATCAAAAGCCGTGAGGGCGTAAAACTCGAATTATCTTATAACCCATATCATGTCCTGGAGAGGCAAAATATTTAGCCTGTAGGACAGTAAGCATTCGCTCTTGCCTTTTTTTCCATTTTGCAAGGGCGGGCAGCGTGTCAACTAAGACACGATACACCGAGGTACGATGACTAAAAAAACACAACAACAACAACAACAACAACAACAACAACAACAACAACAACAACAACAACAACAACAACAACAACAACAACTAAATATGATCAACAACAAATAGACCCAGAAGTAAAAAAAACAAAAAACACTAAAACAAACGTATGTGTTAATTTAGTATCGACACCAACGGTGACCAACCACAGAACTATGTTGGCATAAACAGAAAAAAAGGGTCCAATAACTGAAGTATCGGCATCAAATATCGAACAATAATAACGCAACAAAAACAAAACAAAAAAAGTTTAAAAACAACAACACCCAACGTAATCCTTCAACAACAAAAACTAAATATTTACGGAAACCATAGTAGCGCCGTTGTTAGACAAGCTACTCGACTTCGTTTAATTTAAAGGTCGGCCATTAGTGATAAGCTTGGGAGCCTGAGGCAGAGTGAGCAGACCACAAAGATAGAGAATCTATAGTCTTTATCTCTGTGGAACAGACACGACAGTCTCAGTCTGGTGCTGCGCTAAACTCGGCGAACAACTTGATCAACCAGCGATCAGTAGATGAATGGTATGCAATGTGTGGGTGTCTCCGACACTAACCCCAGGCGTGTAGCGCCAGTGCCTCTCCAGTATCAAATTTCTCTATACAAGTATCATCAAGTCGCGTGGAGCGATATCAAAACATCCAAAGATTGTTCTCTTTATTTTGTTCAGTCAATGTCGCGCTTGTGTCTCTCAAATATCAGGTTTCTCCACACAAGCATCAACAGTCACGTGAAGCTATATTAAAACATCCCCAGATTTTTCTCTTTAATTCAATTTAATTTAATTTTCAATCAATGTCGCTTTTTCTCTCTCTCCAGTATCCGGATTCTCTATGTACACGAATCAACAAGACGCGTGAAGCTATATCAAAACATTCACAGATTTTTCTCTCTATTTGTTTCAATAAATGTCGCGCTTTTGACCTCTCCAGTATCAGGTTTCTGTATAAAAGCATCAACAGTCGCGTGAAGCTATATCAAAACATCCCTTATAGTATACACGAATTAACAAGTCGCGTGAAGCTATATCAAAACATCCCCCGATTTTTCTCTGTATTTGTTTCTATCAATATCGCGCTTTTGACCTCTCCAGTATCAGGTTTCTGTATACAAGCATCAACAAGTCGCGTAAAGTGATATCAAAACATCACACGATTTTTCTCTTTCGTGTTAGCTTGCATTCTAAAAATGATATTTACAATTTTAATTGTAGAAATAGATTTTAAAAGTCGCATCAAGCGATATCAAACATTTTGTCAAACTATCGGTCTCAAAGTAATAGACACTGAAAACCCGGGATCAATACTTACCACCACTACTAACACTGACAACCCGGGATCAGTCATTACCAACCCTACTAACACTGAAAACCCGGGATCAGTCATTACCAACCCTACTAATACTGACAACCCGGGATCAGTCATTACCACCACTACTAACACTGAAAATCCGGGATCAGTCATTACCACCACTACTAACACTGAAAACCCGGGATCAGTCATTACCAACACTACTAACACTGACAACACGGGATCAGTCATTACCAACACTACTAACATTGACAACCCGGGATCAGTCATTACCACCACACTACTAACACTGAAAACCCGGGATCAGTCATTACCAACTCTACTAACACTGACAACCCGGGATCAGTCATTACCACCACTACTAACACTGACAACCCGGGATCAGTCATTACCAACACACTACTAACACTGAAAACCCGGGATCAGTCATTACCAACCCTACTAACACTGACAACCCGGGATCAGTCATTACCAACACTACTAACACTGACAACCCGGGATCAGTCATTACCACCACTACTAACACTGACAACCCGGGATCAGTCATTACCACCACTACTAACACTGAAAACCCGGGATCAGTCATTACCAACCCTACTAACACTGACAACCCGGGATCAGTCATTACCACCACTACTAACACTGAAAACCCAGGATCAGTCATTACCACCACTACTAACACTGACAACCCGGGATCAGTCATTACCACCACTACTAACACTGACAACCCGGGATCAGTCATTACCAACACACTACTAACACTGAAAACCCGGGATCAGTCATTACCAACTCTACTAACACTGACAACCCGGGATCAGTCATTACCACCACTACTAACACTGACAACCCGGGATCAGTCATTACCAACCCTACTAACACTGACAACCCGGGATCAGTCATTACCAACCCTACTAACACTGACAACCCGGGATCAGTCATTACCAACACTACTAACACTGACAACCCGGGATCAGTCATTACCAACCCTACTAACACTGAAAACCCGGGATCAGTCATTACCAACCCTACTAACACTGAAAACCCGGGATCAGTCATTACCATCACTACTAACACTGACAACCCGGGATCAGTCATTACCAACCCTACTAACACTGACAACCCGGGATCAGTCATTACCACCACTACTAACACTGAAAATCCGGGATCAGTCATTACCACCACTACTAACACTGACAACCCGGGATCAGTCATTACCAACACTACTAACACTGACAACCCGGGATCAGTCATTACCACCACTACTAACACTGAAAACCCGGGATCAGGCATTACCAACACACTACTAACACTGACAACCCGGGATCAGTCATTACCACCACTACTAACACTGAAAACCCGGGATCAGTCATTACCAACACTACTAACACTGACAACCCGGGATCAGTCATTACCAACACTACTAACACTGACAACACGGGATCAGTCATTACCAACACTACTAACACTGACAACCCGGGATCAGTCATTACCAACACACTACTAACACTGACAACCCGGGATCAGTCATTACCACCACTACTAACACTGACAACCCGGGATCAGTCATTACCAACACTACTAACACTGACAACACGGGATCAGTCATTACCAACCCTACTAACACTGACAACCCGGGATCAGGCATTACCAACACACTACTAACACTGACAACCCGGGATCAGTCATTACCACCACTACTAACACTGACAACCCGGGATCAGTCATTACCAACACACTACTAACACTGACAACCCGGGATCAGTCATTACCAACACACTACTAACACTGACAACCCGGGATCAGTCATTACCACCACTACTAACACTGACAACCCGGGATCAGTCATTACCAACCCTACTAACACTGACAACCCGGGATCAGTCATTACCAACACACTACTAACACTGACAACCCGGGATCAGTCATTACCAACACTACTAACACTGACAACCCGGGATCAGTCATTACCAACACACTACTAACACTGACAACCCGGGATCAGTCATTACCAACACTACTAACACTGACAACACGGGATCAGTCATTACCAACACTACTAACACTGACAACCCGGGATCAGTCATTACCAACACTACTAACACTGACAACACGGGATCAGTCATTACCAACCCTACTAACACTGACAACCCGGGATCAGTCATTACCACCACTACTAACACTGACAACCCGGGATCAGTCATTACCACCACTACTAACACTGAAAACCCGGGATCAGTCATTACCACCACTACTAACACTGACAACCCGGGATCAGTCATTACCAACACTACTAACACTGACAACACGGGATCAGTCATTACCAACCCTACTAACACTGACAACCCGGGATCAGTCATTACCAACACACTACTAACACTGACAACCCGGGATCAGTCATTACCAACACTACTAACACTGACAACCCGGGATCAGTCATTACCAACACTACTAACACTGACAACCCGGGATCAGTCATTACCAACACACTAACACTGAAAACACGGGATCAGTCATTACCAACACACTAACACTGACAACCCGGGATCAGTCATTACCAACACTACTAACACTGACAACACGGGATCAGTCATTACCAACACTACTAACACTGACAACCCGGGATCAGTCATTACCAACACTACTAACACTGAAAACCCGGGATCAGTCATTACCAACACTACTAACACTGACAACCCGGGATCAGTCATTACCACCACTACTAACACTGACAACCCGGGATCAGTCTGAACACCCGGGATCAGTCATTACCACCACTACTAACACTGAAAACCCGGGATCAGTCATTACCAACACTACTAACACTGAAAACCCGGGATCAGTCATTACCAACACTACTAGGACCTGGCTCACCAAAACCCTCCTTTGAAGACTGATACAAATCTGATAAAAACGGGTCTCATAAAGGAGGGTGTCTTACAATGGAAGTCAATGTAGAAAACATAAGAGCAGAAACATATTATGAGCGAGTTTTCGCGAGGAACAGGGTTGAGCTATGGTAGGGTCACTGCGCATGTCTGGTTTTTTTCTTCGCGGAAACGCTGTTGGGTTGTGTCCAGTCGCGTCCCTTGCAACAAGATGGCGACAAGCGCGTTACGGATTTACTGTTGTGGAGAGTTGATGGACGACGATGATGAACAAGCAGTACTGTTTTATTGTTGATGTGAATGTAATGCCAAAACATCGAACTATCGATTCGAACGTCAATGAAGAAGTGAGCGTGAAAATCGAGCGCAAAACAGCCGGGTAAAAGTTCAGGGCGCTAAAGTACATTTGAGCCGAAATCGCACCCAAACTCCTGTTGACCTCATTTCTTCCCAAAATAAACATCACTGCTAAAATAAAATGCATTAAAACCAAGACAGTATCCAACCCAGTATCCTTAATTTTTGAAAGGCTAAGTGATTTACAACAAATGTCTTCTCACAATCCGTAACTTTGTCAAAAAATATTTGCAGAAGTTTCTCACCTCGCCTTGGCAGCCATCTTGGAACTGGAGAGACCCTACGCAGGAAGCAAGGTTGAAAGTTGGTTAACCGGTGACGTCACTCCAGTCGTACCGGACCGAGTTTTTGCAACCTCCGGTTCGACTCGAGTCACCTTAGTTGACGCTAAAACTCGCTCTATGAGAACTTGAAACAGTGTCTTAAAAAGGAGGACGTCGTAAACCAATGGGAGGTGGGGATTCTTAAAGAGGGGGAGGGAAAGGGCGGATGCAGGATCTTAAGGAAGGGAGGGCCCATCCAAACTTTTTTGCACAAACTTGAAGGCGCGAAGCGCCCTAATTGAGGGCGCGAGGCGCCCGAACATGCTAGGGGGATCCGGGGGCATGCCCCCCCGGAATATTTTTTCCCAAGGAAGCAAAATGCAGCAATCTAGGGCCACCTGAGCTCAGAAACCGTCATTTAATCATCTCTCTCTCTCTCTCTCTCTCTCTCTCTCTCTCTCTCTCTCTCTCTCTCTCTCTCTCTCTCTCTCTCTCTCTCTCTCTTTCTCTCTCTCTCTCTCTTTTTTTCTCTCTCTCTTTCTCTCTTTCTCTCTCTCTCTCTTTTTTTTCCCCTGAAGGGGGGGGGGGGGGGGGGGGCCGGGCCCTCCCTAAATCCGCCACTGGAGGGGGTAGGGCTTCACCGTACCGACCAAAATGATGAAGGTTGAGAGTTTGAACCCTGTAGTCCACGAGCGAAGACGACAAAGAAGAAAGTGTCTAACAACGATCTGGTTTCCGGATTTCGTAAACAGTAATCGTAGTGCTTTGAACAAAAACAACAGCAACAACAACAACAAACAAACAAAAACAACAAAATAACTCAACAAAGATACGGGGGTTCTGAAACCGGCACATCTCGTCAATGCCATGCAATATGCTGCATGCTCGGTCCACTGAAAGATACAGTATTACAAAATCAATGGATCACTGAGTGTCAGATTCACTGCTTTGTAGAAATTCGATCTGACGTTCGACCGACTTCCATGCAGAAACTGAGACTTGACATTTGAAACTGATATTAATCATGGCAATTATTGACGACACGCGACTGCATACTCGAGATCGAGAGAGAGAGAGAGAGAGAGAGAGAGAGAGAGAGAGAGAGAGAGAGAGAGAGAGAGAGAGAGAGAGAGAGAGAGAGAGAGAGAGAGAGAGAGAGAGAGTTTGTTTGTTTGCTTAACGCCCAGCCGACCACGAAGGGCCATATCAGGGCAGTAGAGAGAGAGAGAGAGAGAGAGAGAGAGAGAGAGAGAGAGAGAGAGAGAGAGAGAGAGAGAGAGAGAGAGAGAGAGAGAGAGAGAGAGAGAGAGAGAGAGAGAGAGAGAGAGAGAGAGAGAGAGAGAGAGAGAGAGAGCGAGAGAGAGAGAGAGAGTGAGAGAGAGAGTGAGAGAGAGAGTGAACTGGAACTCGAACTCTTTTTTACCGAGGGATGATAGCATTAGGTCCATATGGTCCTTTCTTACAGCTAGTTAGTTAGTTAGAGTTAGTTAGTTAACTGTTGCTTTTAGGGTCCAGCGGACCGTTTAGGCCAAATCAGGACCCCTTACAGCTAGTCCCTACTATAATACACACATGAAACGAAGAACAAGTATGAAGAATATGTGACAGGGGAGGGTACCGCTCCTTTCACAGCAGACTCTGCACCCGAGTTGTTGGCCTTTAAGTCAACACCGGTGGATTGTGGAATTCCGTTTGTGATGGGGTCTGGTGGTTTCCGATTGTCTGTATGTTCATGGAAACCTTCGGGTTTGCATAACACTTTTTATAGGGCTAAGAAATTAGCCCTAACATTTTCAATCCTGTTTGATTGCACTTCGCCTCCCGAGGTGATCGTAGTGTTACGGCACTCGGTTACAAATTTTTTAAAAATCAAATAAAACACAATCATGTAGAGAAAAGTATAACAAACATTAGTGTGCTTGTGGAAGCATACTATACACTTTCTCTTTTACGCACCCTCACACACACTCGCACAAATTGTACACCGACTTAGTCGTTAGAGAGGTGCTATCGGAGCTGTCTTTTAAAAGAAGATAATGACAGACATGACCTAATATTTACAGGTAGTGAATTCCAAAGGAACGCACCAGAATAAGAAAAACTAGTTTTAAACAAATCGATGCGGGGCCTTGGCAAGGCAAGGTTATTTTGAGTGTTTGAATAATATGACGGAGATGATTTGAATAGTTGTATAAGATATGTTGGGGCGTCCTTATAGACGACTTTATACATAAATGAACATTTATTATACAAAAGCTGCTTCTTTAAGCTTAACATCCCAATCAATATGGGGTTTTATGTGGGCATTGTAGAATAGTTTTCTTGTGTCTAAATTAATAATGCTTTGTAACTTTGACAAAAGAAACAGGTTTTTAGCAATTTGTTTACAGATTCCATTGATGTGGGTCTGCCATTTGAGATTATTATCAACAATAAGTCCCAGTAAACGGTGCTCAGCTACTTGCTCAATGGAGTGCTCATTTAGGGACAGACTCAGAGTCATTTTCTGAAAGTTGATGTTTTTGGCGAGTGCTGATTATCATAGACTTTGTTTGAACTGGATTAATAAGCATACGATTTGCAGAACACCACTCGGAAATTTGTCTTGAATTTGTGCAGGGCTTTTCCCTGTTGCATGTAAGGTAGTATCATCTGCTAACATATGACACTAAACAGATTCAGAATGTAGGTACAGGGGCAAATCATTTATATACATACAAAATAATACAGGTCCTAAACCAGACCCCTGTGGCACTCCACATTTCACAATGCCCTGAGAAGAGTACGTATCGTGTACGTATACAGATTGAACCCTCTCTCTAAGATAAGAGTAAACAAAAGCGACAGTAATAGAACTTTTGAAATAACATTTTAATTTCTTTGGAAGGATCTCATGATCCACGAGGTCAAAAGCTTTTTTTAGGTCCAAGAAAACATCCCCAGAAATGTCTAACCTATTAATGGATGAGTACCATGAATCAGTTAATCTGGCAAGGGCAGTATTACATGAATGTTGAGAGCGAAAACCAGACTGAAGTTGATGCAAAAGGTTGTGGTCCTCCAAATAAGTAACCAGATGTTTCTGAACATGCCTTTCAAGAGGCTTAGATAATACAGATAACAAAGATATAGTTCTAAAATCATTTAAGTCTTGAGAACCTTTTTTCTTTGGCAAAGGTATGACTTTTGCTTTTTAAAATTCTTTTGGAAAAAAATTATGTTGAATACATAATTATAAACATAAGTCAGCGACTCTACTATATAAGGAGTAGATAATTTTACTAATTTATTACTTATTTCATCAAGTCCGGAAGATTTTTTTTTCTAACCGTGCTATGTACTGACCAACTTCATGGATGGCCATTATCGGAATAAAAAACACATCCGTATTTCTTAATTTTTCATCACAGAAGATCCGCAAGCGTTTACAACAAGATTGCGGTGATTCTGTACCTGGAGATTTTGAGTGAGAATCTACCAGTGATTCAGCAACAGACAAAAAATAATCGTTAAAATAGTTGGCCTTTATATTTTGCGGAATACTACTATTTTTTTAGGAGTTGCCTTTTAAAAACGTGTTCAGGGCGCGCCAGACTTTTGAAACGTCTTTCCTGTAATTACCGACAAGTTTATTCAAATATAATCGTTTCGCGTTTCTCACAAGATTCTTTACTCTGTTACGCGCTTTTTTATAATCTTCAAATAATTTGTTTGTCTTTAACTGGTCGCGAAAGCACAGTTACAGTTATACAAAGTGACACGCACAATGCTATGCTAATATATTATTTCTGTCCCCAGAACTAAAGTTTATATGGGACATAACGTGGTTACATGTTAAGGTGTGACACGCGCTATTACACACTAGCGTGTGAAGATGGGTCACTGTAGCTACATTGTTGCCTGCGGCCCTGGCCACTGACTGGAGAATGGGGGTGGCGCCTGTCGCACAAAGGGGCTGAAGGCACTGTACATAGACGGGTGGAGCAGATGAGGGGGATAATGGAAATTGGTGGAAGTGGTTGTGGGGTCCAGGCGGCGCGTCAAAATACCCATTGGGGTCAAGAACTGGGAAGGGATGAAACCACCTGTGCTGTGGCGGCTTGGTACCACCTGGGGCCAGCGCTGTGGCCTCAGTTGACCTGGGCGGTTGACCTGGGCGGGTGGCTGGGCTGCCCCGTTACGTGGTCAGTGGTGCTGGGAGTTGGCTGTGCTGGTCCGGTATATATACTGGTGCTGGGGGCGATGGCTGTGCTGGTCCGGTACATACTGGTGCTGGGGGCGATGGCAGGGCTGCACTCCGTTTCGTACTGCTGTTGAGGGCTATGCAGCGTCACGGCGTCCTGTGGAGGCTGCTGTGACATTGGTGGGGGCGGTGGGTTTGGGATTGGATTGGATTGGATAAGATTTACAGTCCAGTGAGGTTACCCTCATGGAAATTCGG
The DNA here is from genome assembly GCF_037325665.1 of Littorina saxatilis. Taxonomy (NCBI): domain Eukaryota; kingdom Metazoa; phylum Mollusca; class Gastropoda; order Littorinimorpha; family Littorinidae; genus Littorina; species Littorina saxatilis. The sequence continues at coordinate 21,497 of NW_027127175.1, forward strand.
GCTGCTTTCTCCCCGGGGAAAGCGAGCTGCCATACATACGGCGCTACCCATATTTTTTTTCCTGCATGCGTGTATTCATGTTTCCTGAGACTTAATGCCGTGTGAGATGGAATTTTTGGGTGTTGCGACCTTGGTGACAAGGGCTGCTGAGTGGGCTGGGCGAAGTTTGAGGACTGGACATGCGTTGTCCCTTCACAGCAGCAGCATATGATGCCACGGGGTTCTGCTGACGCTCCCACAATGCAGACTTCACTTCGCGCAAGAACAGTGACAGTCCTTGGGGTGAGTAATGAACACTGTCTGCAAGTATTTGGCTGTCGAGGCATCCGTTTTCGTCAACCTTCCAGATCAACTGAAGAGACAGGAAGGTCACTTGTTCAGTGTTGCACAGAGCCTTCAGTCTGCTGTTAAAGTCCTTTATTTTCCGTGTCGTTTTGTTGTGTCGTTGTGGGGGTATGGCTGCGACATAGACTGACAGAGAGAGAGAGAGAGAGAGAGAGAGAGAGAGAGAGAGAGAGAGAGAGAGAGAGAGAGAGAGAGAGAGAGAGAGAGAGAGAGAGAGACGAAAGTTGCTTGGTCATCTTGACACCCCCCCCCGGCCCCCCCCCCCCCCCCCCAATATAACAATAAAACAACCTACGAGGTCACCGTGAACGCCAGCCAAACTTCGGCGTTCCAAATAAGGACTGGGCAAAATGTCAAACCCTTAAAACTCGGTCAGCCGTGACGGCCTAACCAACGCGGTGGCCGTTCTGTTCAGTTCGACCCGACACAAACGCCCCTAACTGATGCAAAGCACAGGCCGACAAAACACCAAGTGCGCAGTCAACATTATTTTTCTTCTCCGTGTAGTAAACAAAATGAGACATACAGTGACGTCGCAACGTTGAATCGTTGGCAGAATGTATCATGCATATATTCAGTGGTAGGCCTACACTAACTCCGAGCAGCAGTAAACCATAAGTTTGTGTTCATGCGAGGTCAGCCTGTCGAGTGTCTTCCGATCTGCCGGCGCTCAGCGGAGACAGCTCGAGTGTTTCGTAAATACGTACTCCGACAGTGCACATTTCCCTGGTGTTTCACTCTGATCGCTTGGTTTAAACAGTGTTTCTTCTTCTTCTTCTTCTTCTTCTTCTTCTTCTTCTTCTTCTTCTTCTTCTTCTTCTTTTTCTTCTTCGTTCATGGGCTTAGTCTCCCACGTCCACTCATGTTTTTAGCACGAGTGGAATTTTACGTGTATGACCGTTTTTATCCCGCCATTCTGGCAGCATACGCCGATTTCGGGGGGTGCATGCTGGGTATTTTCGTGTTTCTAAACTCCACCGAACTCTGACATGGATTACAGGATCTTTTCCGTGCGCACTAGGTCTTGTGCTTGCGTGTACACACGAAGGGGGTTGAGAGACCCTCGTGAGATAATAATCGTTCAAATCACAAGCGTGTATATCATGTAAATGAGGTCATGTCAAGCAAGTCTGGCAGGGACCTGTTTTTCCACTGCTTATGATGCCAAAGTCACCGAGACAAACGTCATTAATAAAAAAAAATTGCGCTCGCTAATTACCCTCGATGAATTTTTAGAACTAACACGTCACGCCACACGGCTTTCAGAGTGACGTTTCTTTACTTTGACCTAATAGATTGCACGAGGCTTTAGAAGAGATCGAGGTTCCAAAACAAGCGTCTTCAAGTTAGCTGCCTCGACTGCAGGACATTCGCAGTCAAATACACGTAAGTACAGTATGTAGGGTAAACAGAATACTACATGGCTTGCTGTGTCGTACCAGATTTACACTCGTTGCTTTTTCAAATAGTGAACAGCTCGCTTTCACTCGCAGTTCAATATCTAAAAAACAACCTGGTGTAAATCTGGTACGACACAGCAAGCCATGTAGTATTCTCTATTTACTTCTTCTTGCAAGACTGAGGCAGAGGGACATTTTCTGAACATGATGTACAGCTGTTCCACAGTCTTACTGTATTAGCTATCAAAGATAAAAGCAAGGAAGAAGAAAACGAAGAAGAAGAAGAAACAGGAAAAGAATTTAACAAAACATTAAAAAAATGCACAGTAAAGATCACGCATACCATGTTAAATAATAATAATAATAAGCGCTTAAGTCCAGGGTTTAACCTTGGTCAGAACGCTTTACAATTTTCGGGAAATATACACACACACACACAAATATAAATCTTTACGGTGGGGTTGTAAAATAATGGTGATTCACTGATAAAGAAATTTGAGTGTACATTAGATTTGAAGCGCGCAAGCGCTGGAGAAGAAGACCCCCCTACCCCACCCCCTTCATTAAACAGCATACACCTATAACCGTTTTTACCCCTACATGCACAAAAAAAAATTAAAATATTTAGTCAAAACTTGACTAAATATAAAAAAGAAGAAAATACAATAAAATAATAATTAAAAAAATTACCAAACTAGACATTAAAAAACCCACACCAACCAACCAACCAACCAAAAAAAACCACCAAAAACAACAACAAACAAACAATCAACAAACAAACACAATTCTTTATTTTAAAATCCATCCCCTCCTTACCTGGCCCAAGCAAGCACGACAACCAAACATCCACTCACAAATAAAACAAAATGCACGCACACACGTCTGCTATTGTAGTGATAGTTGTGTGGAAATGTTGTTAAAACTGCTCATAGATCGCATCACCCGTCTTAGTTGGTGTGTATTTATTTTGTTCATTTGCAAATTGTTTTGAACAAGCCATCACACAAACGGTCGGACCACAACTTTAAATTCGACCGCATCGGAAATTCTATCCATTTTGCTTGTCTGAAGGTTGAAAAGAACTCACCGATACCAGGACAGCACAATAATACGAATTTTTTCGCTTATAAAAGCTTCACCAGGAAACAGACAAAATCAAAGGACAACAAAAAGCGAATGCAACACTGACGACCCGAACAAGGACAAGATGTAATGTGTCTACCTATTCCCAATGATTCCTACTTGTTTTTGTATTCCTAATGCAATCACGAGCGGTCCGATCCGACGAACCAACCCTTTTCATGATACAGTGTCTTGCCGTTAGGCCACAAACGTTTGAGGGCCATGCGCCAGCCGCCTCTCGACCGAAGTCGATACCTTTGGCAGACGTCGCGACGTCACTGTGACGTCACAGGCTAGACATTGTGTAATGAATGCAGCGCAGTCTCCTAACATCGGCAAACTTCGTCGGTTTTCTCCCTTGTGCCATCCTGCGTCAGTCGCACCGGTCGCCGGTTTACAGACATATTTTAAAAGAACAACATTTGACCCTTATGCTAAAACCGAAGAGGAGAGTTATGCCACGAAATATGTGGAAAGGGTAAAAGAAAAGTTTATGGCAGTTCAAGCCCAGAGCGCCTGACATGCACGCATAGAGCACACGTGTGTCAGGGGGAGGAACTTACAATTGCCATTCTATCGCGAGGTCTTGTTTTCTGATTCAACGCATACGACCCGCTACCTCTGATATATTATAGCACAAACAACCAGATACAATGGCCATGACAGAATTGAATAACTTACGGGTGTTTTTTCTTCAAATTATTTTGAAACTCTGCAACGTGTGCTATTCTTAAACCGCAGTCGATTGTTGTTGCCGAGGGTGGCGTTTGCTTCGTGGAACAGCCAGATATGTGTGCAGTGGGCCTTGGGAGGCCAGACAGGTTTGCGCGAGCAAGCTGTGCTTGCATTGAGCGAGAAGCGGCATAGCCGCAGCAGACGATCTTCTCCTGTATGTGCACGAGCGGCTTTTTCTCGCTCGTAGTTGTAGTCTGCGAACGACTGGAGTCAGATGGATGACTCCGTTTTATCAGTCAACCCCCATTTGCAGAGGGTGTTGAAAACTTATCAAAACGCAGCAGTTCGAAGTTTGAGTGGTCCGACAGGTTTACCGATCGACCTGTCTCGATTGAGTCCGGCCGCTTTGGAGGAGTACCGAAAGGCTATGGATACTCTGAAGAAGTCCCCAACGGAAAAAGGACTTCACTTGGAACCTTACGTAGCCTTGCCAGGACACTTTCCCGTGTTTACACCAGTGGATACCACAACTAGCGAGCAGTCGGACACTACTTTGGAAAACGAAACGATTGCCTGTTTCATCGTTGGGGGCGAAAAGAGGCTGTGCTTGCCCCAAATTCTGAACACCGTTCTCCGGGACTTTACCTTGCAGGAGATCAACGCTGTTTGCGACGACTTGCACATTTTCTGCACAAGATGCAACGCCGCGCAATTGGTGACATTGAAGATGTCGGGCATTTTGCCCCCTAGAGCGGCGAGTTGTGGTCTCATCACCAAAACCGATGCAGAGCGCTTGTGCAGTGCTCTTGTTCATGGCACTCCGGAGAAAAGTCAGAATCCCCCATCTGTGCACTGTATTCGTGTGTACCACAACTGCTTTGGGAAGGGGGACGGACATTTCAATCCAGATTTGTACGGCAGTCCTGATTCCAAGTGCATTCAGTGTGCCGAATGTCAGGGTTTGTTTGCACCGACAAAGTTCATCAGTCATTCGCATAAGGCGCCGGAAAATCGGACATGTCATTGGGGATTCGACTCGGAACGGTGGAGAGATTACTTACTTGTGAAGGATAAGAAGTTTCAGGATGCCTTGGAGAACATCAAGTCACGATATGATCCCAAGCACAAGCACAAACGGAGACAGGTAAGCAGCAAATGAATCAAAATCTGTTGATACTGTTAACAAAAACTGTTGATACTGTTAACAAAATCTGTTGATACTGTTAACAAAATCTGTTGATACTGTTAACAAAAACTAAAAGGTGTAGTCTACACCAACTTATAGGCCTAGTCATACTCAAAATGCTCCATGATTGCACATTGTCTAAATGCAAAAGTACATGTGTGCCTGTTTGAGTGACAAACTTGCGAGCTTGAAAGGTGCAATACAGAACTGCCATGCTTCAAAATGAGAAAAAGGGAGGGCTTCGTAATGGTATTGTTTCAACACAGTACCTACAAATTCTCTTTAATCTGTCTCTTGAGAAACATGCCTCGCATTGCTTATACGGTTAATATGTTGGTATAAGCACCAAGACCGACTCGTGCGGGATAACCCGCAATCACATTTCCGCATTCATGCATAGATTTGTTGTTGAAGTGTAAACTAGGTGTACACTACATTGGGGTGTGCACGTTAAAGATCCCACGATTGACAAAAGGGTCTTTCCTGGCAAAATTGTATAGGCATAGATAAAAATGTCCACCAAAATACCCGTGTGACTTGGAATAACAGGCCGTGAAAAGTAGGATATGCGCCAAAATGGCTGCGATCTGCTGGCCGATGTGAATGCGTGATGTATTGTGTAAAAAATATTCCATCTCACACGGCATAAATAAATCCCTGCGCCTTGAATATGTGCGCGATATAAATTGCATACATTTTTTTTACAAAAATAAATAAATCCCTGCGCTCAGAACTGTACCCACGGAATACGCGCGATATAAGCCTCATATTGATTGATTGATAGGTGAGCTGGTGCGTTGTTATGTTACACCTGGTTGGCTGACAAACAACAACACGTGCTTGCTGACAGCACAGAATGTTTTCTTCATAGAGCACGCTTCGTCGATTGTCATCTAACAATTCCCCGAAGCCCTAGGCCAAATTTGTAGTTTCAAGTTTTGTCTTGCTTACACTTTTACAGTTTTACAGTATACTATTTCATTTGATGTTTTTAGAAGCGGACGTACATGTCAGCAAGTTCTACTTGGTAGACTGCAAAAATGCAAAATATCCAAATTACAGTAAATTATACTAATTTAAACATGTTTGTTTGTCTGTAAAATGGCAAAGTGTTCGGGTATGAGACAGATATAAAGGAATGGGGGGCATACAATACTGTTTAGCTGACTTGTTCAGTACACTACATAAGTTCATTGTCCTTTTTTGTAGTCAGCAAAAATGAAAATATTGCATGCATTCCACGATTGCCTTGTCTATGGCATTGGCAGAATTACTTTATACTTTTGACATAGATCTATAATATAATTATAGATGAAATATGATACTCATGACACAACCTAAACAAATCAGTAGCGTGACTGGCTATGGCATTTTTTTGTCAAAATAATTCAGAGAATCCTGAGTGACATAGATGTTACTTTCAAATTTAATTCAGCAAAAAAATACCTCTGCACAGAATTTAGTCCGGTTGTTGAATTTTTATATTTGTTAACTTATAAGTTATATATATTTAATTTTAAGGTGGTCAAAGTCAAAGGATGCTCTCATCGCGTGTAACTCAGTGATGGCGCTAGTATTTTTTTCAAACCGGTACGCAAACTTTAATGATGCAAACAGTCCAGAAAAAAACGATAGGCAGGTCGTTGGAACCAGTAAGAGTCCAACTCAGAGTACTGATTTTATTTTTTAACCAGCGAAAAAAAAAACGGTAGTTCTAAAAATCAACCTCGTCGGTCATACCGGCAGCCAATTTTGCTCCGGTATTTTCTCGTTTCAACCGGTAAAATACCGGTAATTCAGTATTGGCGTTAACCGGTAATTAGCGGTATTTTACCGGTTGAAATGAGAAAATACCGGAATAAAAATGGCTGCCGGTATGACCTACCGGTTGATGTTTAGAACTACAGGGTTTTTTCGCTGGTAGATCAATAAAACCAGTACTCTGAGTTGTACTATTCCAATGACGAGCCCACCGGTTTTTTCTGGACTGTTTGCATCATAAAAGTTTGCGTACCGGTTTGAACAAATACTAGCGCCATCACTGGTAATTACCGGTTAACGCCAATACTGTAACTGTAACACTGTAATAAATTTGTGTAAAAGCCTGGGAAGATTTTTTTGTGATGAACATGATCCCTTACAAAACTTTACACAATACGGAGGGTATCGTTCTTGTAATTAAGCAAAATGTCTATTTTGCATTTCCCATAAATATACTACTTTCCTGTGGAACAATTAAGTAGTACTTAACATTCTGGCAAGACATCTGCAGGGTCACTAGTCCCTTTAGTGAGTTTAAAATTGGCTGTCAGCACGTCTGCATACATTAAGCCTGCTTCTATAGTCTATAGATCTATACATGTGTATAATAGGGGATTATACTGTTCCGCTTTTTTTTACTTCAACTGTTAGTGTTACTTTGTATGATAGGGGATTAAACCGTTCCACTTTTGTACTCCAACCGTTTCTTTTGTTACTTTGTCTGGCACCTGTTCATGTGATAACATTATGTGTCAGCACTGTTAATATCACACAGTCGCTTTTTTGAACAGGTCATTCTCCACCATGCCTTGAAAGTGATGAGAAGGGTAGGCAGAGATAAAGTCAGATGAGACTGACAAGTTAGTTACAGTTGCAGTATCTGTCTGTCTCAGTGTCTGTCTGTCAAGTTCAGTTCCCTCTTTCTGTCATGTGCGCACCCTCTCTCTGTTTTCTCTTGATGATCCGCCTCTGTGAGTGCGACAGAATGTATGCTTGATAAGAAGAGAGAGAGTGTGTGTGTGTTTATGTTTTGACCAACTGATCTCTATTTCATGAAGATAATTTATTTAGGTTAAACTAAAGGTTTGAGGAAAAATGTTTGGTCTTCCAACCTGTCCTTTCAACAATGCAGTGGCACACACAATCTGCGAAAAGGTGTTTTAAAGAGATGAGAGTCTTATACAAATTACAATGGATGTACATTTACAGTTGTTATGAACAAGACAGTCATAGATCTGGCCCCCCCAAAAAATTGTCTGTTTCTGGTAACATGGCTAAAAAAAACAGGGTAGGTAGGTAGGGATTTTTATTTATTTTTTATTTTTTAATTTTTTTTACCCCAAATGTAGACCAATAAAACTAACTTTAAAAATCGCGCAAAGAGACTGGATTCACTATACATAGAGACAAGACACTCAACACATAATTTTACAAATCGTCAGCGGACTTTCGTTTTCACACGTTTTTGTTGTTCATTTTCTCACCCTGTCCTTTACCACCAAAAATAAAAATAAAAAATTTTGAGTTTGGAAAAAAAAAGTTTAGGGTCGGCGTCGAAATTTAGGGTCGGTCGGGTGACCAGAAACAGACAATTTTTTTTTTTGGCCTCTGCAAAAGCAATTCCTCTGAGTTTGAAGGCCGGAAGTCATAAAAGGGGGTCCCACTGAACAACATCTAACTCAATAAAGTTACAAATATGCCCGTGGGGGGGGGGGGGGGGGGGGGCGCAGACAGGGAGAGAAGGAGAGACCAGACAGACAGACAGACACACCGAGAGAGAGAGAGAGAGAGAGACAGACAGACATACGGACACACACACACACACACACACACACACACACACACACACACACAGAGAGAGAAAGAGAGAGAGAGAGACACACACAGATGGACAGACACACCGACATATAGACAGAGAGAGCTGTAGGTTTTGTCCCACAACTATTTCCCCAGCAGAGCAGTGTGACGTGCGGTGCACACCACACCACCGCCTCGCTCACCGTCCCTGGTCGATCCTCGGCAGACAAAGCAAACAAACACTTTGCGAGGGGCCGGGGTCGGGGAGGACTTGTGTGGCTGTGTTTTGTGTGGAGGAGGGGGGGGGGGGGGGGGTGGCTAGGTCGGGGGGGGGGGGGGGGGGGAGTGTTGAATTGAGAAGGGCTGCCAAGTTACATAGTGTGTCCCGAAAGGAGAACATACTGTCCCTGGGACGATCTCTGTGTGTGTCGCCTTTGCCGAGACGGTACGACACACCGCTGTGGTGTGTGTGTGGAAGAGAATGATTCACGCCATTTTGCTAGTGTGTAGCTTGTCTTTATCTCCCGTCAGTGTGTAGCTCATAATGACAGAAGTTTGCCTTGATCCCCTGCTTTCACAGTGTGCAGTCTGGGTTGATAGTTATGTGCCCTAAAATCTCCGTAAACTTTGTATCATGAATTGTGAGCCATGATGATGAAATTTGTCTTGATTTCTTGTTGACAAAATGTAGTCTATGACGAAAGAAATATGGAATTAAAATATGAAGACTATTTAGTAAGAGTATTAGCTGAAAGAAAAGGTAATCTAAAGGAGTTCTTTTGATGACACATTTGTTGTATGGCTCTTAAGTTTAACCTATTGGCTGTTCAGGACCGTCCACGAAGGAGAGAGAGTTACTGGATCATAGAACTTTCCAAATGCACATTTTAATGCAGTCTGTGACTGACTAAATTACTGGTAGCTTTTAAAATCACAATATACTGTCACTTTAATACTGATTTTCTCTACGAGTACGATCCTTGATCTGAACTGATATAGAACGTTTGTGAGTGTGTGTCTGTGTGTGAGTGTGTGTGAGTGTGTGTCTGTGTGTGAGAATGCAGACATAAAGGACATGTATCTAATTTTCATTTAAAACGCTTTTGTCTGGTTCGTGGTTCAATCTCATGACATTCTGAAATGACAAGATGCTTACTTGCACTTCATGGGTGCGTTTCACCCCGTTTGTGAACGAAAAGAACTTATTACGTAAGTTCTGCATCTACGAAATCATACCCGCCTCTCTGTGGAACTATTCTCCGCGTCTGCAGTACCCGTGAGGCATCGCGGATCCAAAACTGCCGCCCCAGCTGGAGAGAAGATTTTTGTGCACCATAATGCCAGTTCCCTGTTCAAGAAGCAAACCCGCCTTTCTCCCCAGCCATGATCACATAATCTCTCTCCCTCTCTCTCTCTCTCTCTCTCTCTCTCTCTCTCTCTCTCTCTCTCTCTCTCTCTCTCTCTCTCTCTCTCAGTCTCACTCTCTCTCTCTAAAACTACCCCCATCCCTAGACCTTCCCTCTCTAGACTTGTGAATCGTGTGCTGTCTGTCTGTCTCTCTGTCTCTAGATATCTCTCTTTCTCTCTATATAAAGCTACCCCCACCCCTTCCCTCTCTAGACTTGTGAATCGTGTGCTTAGCTGTCTGTCTGTCTGTCTCTCTCTCTCTCTCTCTATCTCTCTCTCTCTTATCTGTCTGTCTCTCTCTCTCTTTCTGAGAAAGCCTACCCCTTCCCTCTCTTACCTACTTGTGAATCGTGAGCTAGACCCCAAATCCAACAGGTGATTGTGGTCCCACTTCCCATTGTCAGCGCGAACAAGGACTGATGTATCGATTGGAGATTGGATTTCCCTTCTTTGAGTCATGTGACGTCAGAGGCCTACAAAACTTTTTATCTCTGAGCGAGGGTGCTAAAAGGGAGAGGAGGGGACGCATAATAGGGAGGGGGAGGGGAAGGGGAGGGAGGACGGTCGCGTTGAGGTCGTTTCGGCCTTGGGTCTTTTTTTCGCCATGTTGCGGTCGAAGGAATAAAAAGTGCGGACTGACCCTCTCTTCTTTCTGTTCTGCTACTTGGAGTAGGTACTTGGCGGTTTTGGAGTGGGCGGTATTATGGTGAATGAAAGGACCGAGCATAAACTTCACAGGGCGGGGTGTATGAGGGGGGGGGGGGGGGGATCTCTCGCAAGTTATGAAGTGACTGTATGAACATTCTACAAAGGAACCCCCCTTTTAAGACCTTGAAAATATGAGAAAATCAGGTGTTAAATGGAGGTAAATGTACAGGGGTTATGAACAGAAAATCAGGTGTTAAAATGGAGGTAAATGTACAGGGGTTATGAACAGAAAATCAGGTGTTAAAATGGAGGTAAATGTACAGGGGTTATGAACAGAAAATCAGGTGTTAAAATGGAGGTAAATGTACAGGGGTTATGAACAGAAAATCAGGTGTTAATTGGAGGTAAATGTACTGGGGTTATGAACAGAAAATCAGGTGTTAAATGGAGGTAAATGTAGAGGGGTTGTGAACAGAAAATCAGGTGTTAATTGGAGGTAAATGTACAGGGGTTATGAACAGAAAATCAGGTGTTAAAATGGAGGTAAATGTACAGGGGTTATAAACAGAAAATCAGGTGTTAAAATGGAGGTAAATGTACGGGGGTTATGAACAGAAAATCAGGTGTTAAAATGGAGGTAAATACACAGGGGTTATGAACAGAAAATCAGGTGTTAAAATGGAGGTAAATGTACAGGGATTATAAACAGAAAATCAGGTGTTAAAATGGAGGTAAATGTACGGGGGTTATGAACAGAAAATCAGGTGTTAAAATGGAGGTAAATGTACAGGGGTTATGAACAGAAAATCAGGTGTTAAAATGGAGGTAAATGTACAGGGGTTATGAACAGAAAATCAGGTGTTAAAATGGAGGTAAATGTACAGGGGTTTTGAACAGAAAATCAGGTGTTAAAATGGAGGTAAATGTACAGGGGTTATGAACAGAAAATCAGGTGTTAAAATGGAGGTAAATGTACAGGGGTTTTGAACAGAAAATCAGGTGTTAAAATGGAGGTAAATGAACAGAAAATCAGGTGTTAAAATGGAGGTAAATGAACAGAAAATCAGGTGTTAAAATGGAGGTAAATGTACAGGGGTTATGAACAGAAAATCAGGTGTTAAAATGGAGGTAAATGTACAGGGGTTATTCAGGGCCTCACATCCACGTCGGACATCGGACATATGAGGATATTTTTTTCAAATGTCCTATACATTTTTCATGCAGGAGGACAAATGTCCTATTGTTTTTGTCACAAAGTGGTCAATGTCCGATTATTCTATCGTTTGATCCGGACATCGTCAGTACTTATCAATTTACAGTAGTTTGAATGCCATGTTATCGATGTATTGCGAAGCGATGTGTAGCAGACGAAATTAGACACTTTGTGCCTCTAGTACCAAAGAGTTGCCAAGGCTCGCAACTCGGAATGCTCGAAGCCAGTTGAGAGTTGCCTCCCTTCGCGCTTTCCCCAAAAATAACAAACATACCGCCTAAACGAAAACTGATCCCAAAAAAGGGACAGAAGAAATTACACTTCAAGTCCCTTCCCTCATCATCTGTCAGTAGCACGGAAACTGATAGAGCCCGATCGCTCAGATGAGAATGTCGATCGCGATAGTCAAACATCGGAGCCAAAGAAAGACACTACCCCCTCCCTCACCCCCACGCGTAACTTCGTCTCAAGCTGGGTGTCGCATGACCGAGAGAGGAAACTTATGTTTTGCACCTTATGTCAGCACACAGGGAAGTCCAACACTTTTACCGTTGGCTGTTCGAACTTTCGCAAATTGGCCCTTACCGATCATCAAGAAACCAAAGACCATGCTGTTAGTGTGCAAGTGCCATCTCTCCAGAGAGACAAGGATACTCAAGGCACAACACTGCGGAGTTGTACCAGCAAGTTGTTCCAATACCATGGTGACGACTTCCCCTACATCAGTGTGCAGTCACACTCCCAGTCCACACAGCTGATGTGGAGAGGTGTTTCTCAGTGTGCAGTCACACTCCCAGTCCACACAGCTCATGTGGAGAGGTGTTTCTCAGTGTGCAGTCACACTCCCAGTCCACACAGCTCATGTGGAGAGGTGTTTCTCAGTGTGCAGTCACACTCCCAGTCCACACAGCTCATATGGAGAGGTGTTTCTCAGTGTGCAGTCACACTCCCAGTCCACACAGCTCATGTGGAGAGGTGTTTCTCAGTGTGCAGTCACACTCCCAGTCCACACAGCTCATGTGGAGAGGTGTTTCTCAGTGTGCAGTCACACTCCCAGTCCACACAGCTCATGTGGAGAGGTGGTTCTCAGTGTGCAGTCACACTCTCAGTCCACACAGCTCATGTGGAGGTGTTTCTCAGTGCAGAACATCATCTGCACTGCACTGAGAAATGCCATCACACTTGAGCATCAAGATATGCTGATGCGTGTGTACCTGGAGGGGCCAAAGGATGACATTCACAAGTCACAGTGGGTGGTGAAGGTTGTTGAAAAGTGGACATCCACGAGGAAGCGAATGCTCTTCAGCAAAAGAAAGGAACCAGAACAGTAGTTAAAGTTCAGAGACAAAAACACTGCACTGACTCGATGTAATTTATTTTATATTTTCTGTTACCTCTTTGCCAAGAAAAGTATTTTTGTTCTTTTACCCTCGTGCCAAGAAACTAGTCAAGTTTAATTATATTTACGTTTTGTTACGGGAAAAAAATGTCCTATTGATTTGTTTTTGTTCAGGACAAATGTCCTATCACTTTTACATTGGCCAGGACATTTGTCCTATGCTACCTCTCATGGATGCGAGGCCCTGGGTTATGAACAGAAAATCTGAGACAGCAAGGTCTTAAAAGAGAGAATATCTTAAAATTAGGGGGGGGGGGGGCTGAAAAGGGGGAGTCCACTGTATACAAGTTTGTGATCAGACAGCGCCCGTAAACCGCACTAAGGACCTTTATCCGAGGGGGAACAAAAAGCCCATGCACCGCTCGCTGGGAGAACGCTGCGCTATGTTGACCGTCTAGACGTCTGCTCGGGAGAAATGGGCACGGCTATTTTTACTTCTGCCACGACTGGACAAAGGTCGCTTGGGTCAAAGCTTTGAACGCCGTGCGGGCTGGACATAATGCGTGAATTTTGTCAGCTCAACGGCGAGGGAGAAAGTCGGTCAGCTGTTCATAGGTTCGATCAAGATTAAAGGTGGACGTTTTGGGAAGTCTACTTAACGGCCCGGCTACTGGACCGATCTTCATGAAACTTGACATGAGAGATCCTGAGTATGGTACCTCCAGAGGTTTTTTCATTTTTTGGATAAATGTCTTTGATGACGTCATATCCGGCTTTTCGTGCAAGTTGAGGCAGCACTGTCACGCTCTCATTTTTCAACCAAATTGGTTGAAATTTTGGTCAAGTAATCTTCGACGAAGCCCGGACTTTGGTATTGCATTTCAGCTTGGAGGCTTAAAATTTAATTTATGAGTTTGCTCATTAAAGTTGTCATTAAAATTGATTTTTTTGCAAACAGATTTAAAATTGATTACATCGTATTCTTCATCACATTCTGAATCTAAAAACATATACATATGTCATGTTTACTCTTAAAATGTGATCACAATTAACGAAAATAGATTAATTAGTCTCACGATTAAGATTTAAGAATCGATCCAAAAATGATTTCATCTTATTCTTTATCATTTCCTGACTCCAAAAACATATAGATATGATAGGTTGTATTCAAAATAAGCTCAGAAAGTTAACAAGAATACAGAAAAGTGCGCTTTCCTGCTTAGCACAATCCGCTACCGCGCTAATCAATCAATCAATCAATGAGGCTTATATCGCGCATATTCCGTGGGTACAGTTCTAGGCGCTCTGTAGTGATGCCGTGTGAGATGAAATTTTATACGGCCAGTAGATTGCAGCCATGTCGGCGCATATTTACCTTTCACGGCCTTATTCCAAGTCACACGGGTATGGTAGACAATTATTAACTGTGCCTAAGCAATTTTGCCAGGAAAGACCCTTTTGTCAATCGTGGGATCTTTAACGTGCACACCCAATGTAGTATACACGGGGGGTGGTTCGGACACCGAAGAGAGTCTGCACACAAAGTTGACTCTGTGAAATAAATTTCCGCCGAACCTGGGATCGAACTCGCGCTGACAGCGGCCAACTGAATACAAATCCAGCGCGCTACCAACTGAGCTATATCCCCGGCGTGTCAATATCACTACGTTTTGCACGTGGAAGGTGAGCGATTTCCTTCTCGCGGGGATTGGTGAAAAAATACAGTGCCTTCAGTTTCATTCCGTGAGTTCGACAGCTTGACTAAATGTAGTAATTTCGCATTACGCGACTTGTTTTTTCTCTCAAGAAGGGAACGGTCACCTTCGTCTTAAAATGTAAGCCCTTACGCCAATGACATTGAGTACACACACTTACCGTACTGTGTGTTTTAAGTAGATCAATCAATCAATCAATATGAGGCTTATATCGCGCGTATTCCGTGGGTACAGTTCTAAGCGCAGGGATTTTTTGTAATTTTATTTTTTTAAAATTTTTGTATGCAATTTATATCGCGCACATATTTAAGGCGCAGGGATTTATTTATGCCGTGTGAGATGGAATTTTTTTACACAATACATCACGCATTCACATCGGCCAGCAGATCGCAGCCATTTCGGCGCATATCCTACTTTTCACGGCCTATTATTCCAAGTCACACGGTATTTTGGTGGACATTTTTATCTATGCCTATACAATTTTGCCAGGAAAGACCCTTTTGTCAATCGTGGGATCTTTAACGTGCACACCCCAATGTAGTGTACACGAAGGGACCTCGGTTTTTCGTCTCATCCGAAAGACTAGCACTTGAACCCACCACCTAGGTTGGGAAAGGGGGGAGAAAATTGCTAACGCCCTGACCCAGGGTCGAACTCGCAACCTCTCGCTTCCGAGCGCAAGTGCGTAACCACTCGGCCACCCAGTCCACACATGACATGTTATGTAGAGTAAAATCCACAGACTTTACTGAACACTGTGCACACATTCTCTTCTCAGGCAGACCTTGGTGTTATCGGTGCGGTGTCTGTGCCCCACCGCCGTCTGCACTGACAACTCGCACTAAATCTTCTCTCCTAATCTCCCCCCAACATACACACACACACACACACACACACACACACACACACACACACACAGCCCAATCTTTTCCTCTCTGTACCTGAACACTATCTCGCCTCCCTTCTCCGGTACCGCCACTATAACTATGTCACCTCCACTTCCCTACTACCGCCACCCGCACCGCCAACTTTGAATTGCACTAAATCTTGTCCCTAATCTCCCCCCCCCCCCTCCACACGGGCCACACACACACCATCCTCTCCCCCACTCTCGATTCACTGCTTCCATTTCGAAACACCCCCCCCCCCCCCCCCTTCGCTCCCCCTGCAATCACACTTGCAGTTGCACTATAAATCTTCTCCCTAATATCGTTCCCCCTCCCACAACCAACCCCTGCCCCCCTCCCCCCTCCCCCCTCCCCCTCCCCCCTTCCCCCTCCCCCCCCCCCTCCCCCAATACAGTGGTACCTCTTTTTTAAGACATCCCAAAATCTGAATAAGTTTTCTTCTTCTTCTTCTCGATCGCTCAGTAATCAGGTCTTCTTCTTCTTCTCGATCGCTCAGTAATCAGGTCTTCTTCTTCTCGATCGCTCAGTAATCAGGTCTTCTTCTTCTCGATCGCTCAGTAATCAGGTCTTCTTCTCGATTGCTCAGTAATCAGGTCTTCTTCTTCTTGATCGCTCAGTAATCAGGTCTTCTTCTCGATTGCTCAGTAATCAGGTCTTCTTCTTCTTGATCGCTCAGTAATCAGGTCTTCTTCTTCTTCTCGATCGCTCAGTAATCAGGTCTTCTTCTTCTTCTCGATCGCTCAGTAATCAGGTCTTCTTCTTCTTCTCGATCGCTCAGTAATCAGGTCTTCTTCTTCTTCTCGATCGCTCAGTAATCAGGTCTTCTTCTTCTTCTCGATCGCTCAGTAATCAGGTCTTCTTCTCGATCGCTCAGTAATCAGGTCTTCTTCTCGATCGCTCAGTAAGACAGTAATCAGGTCTTCTTCTTCTCGATCGCTCAGTAATCAGGTCTTCTTCTTCTTCTCGATCGCTCAGTAATCAGGTCTTCTTCTTCTTCTCGATCGCTCAGTAATCAGATCTTTAAAAGGAAGGAGTCTGAAAATGGAGGTAGATTTGCAGAGTTTATGAATCGAAAATCTGAAATTGCACGAGTTCAATTGGGGGGGGGGGGGGGGATTAAAAGGGGGTTCCACTGTACTGTCTCCATGCCCCCTCCACCACCTACAAGAAGTCGCATTACACCTTCCCCCTGATCTGTCTCCCCTTACTTTCTGCACTCGCCCCCGACCGAGT
>NW_027127176.1:0-2500 GCF_037325665.1 Littorina saxatilis
AAAACCTTTATCCTTTTGTAATAAAGTTCTGAGTCTGAGTCTGAGTCTGAGTCTCTCACACACACACACACTCTCTTTATCTGTCTATTTCTCTCTCTCTTTCTTTCTTTCTCTCTCTCCCACCTTCTCTCTCTATCTCTCTCTGCCCATCTCTCTGTCTCTGTCCCTCTAACCCAGTCTCTCTCTCTCTCTCTCTCTCTCTCTCTCTCTCTCTCTCTCTCTCTCTCTCTCTCTCTCTCTCTCTCTCTCTCTCTCTCTCTCCCTATATATATATCTCTCTCTCAGTCTTTCTCTCTTACGCACGCACGTACGCACCCACTCACCCACTCACGCACGCACGCATACAACACACACGCAAGACAGACAGACAGACGGAGACAGAGTTAGGATCATGAAAACAACTTTCTCTTTGGAACTTAATCCTCGCAAAATCAAGTTCAGTTCGGTTAAGTTTATTGGGTGCGAATTTACCAATGTTTCCTCATTTTAGAGTAAGTGAGTTCACTCAGCTCTAACAGAAACACTCAACCCTAACCCCCACTCCCTCCACTATTCCTTTGTCTTCTCCGTGGTTATCCATGGACGTAAATGACTTCAGTCATGCAATGTTGTACTTTCACTGACTGAAGTATGTCTACACTTTAAATCTTGATTTCTGCCCACGTCGCCGCGTGAACACGTCTCACCGTGGGTACAGTTCTAGGCGCTCAGCAGTGATGCCGTGTGAGATGAAATTTTATACGGCCAGTAATTGCAGCCATTTCGGCGCATATTTACCTTTCACGGCCTATTATTCCAAGTCACACGGGTATAGGTAGACAATTATTAACTGTGCCAAAGCAATTTTGCCAGGAAAGACCCTTTTGTCAATCGTGGGATCTTTAACGTGCACACCCAATGTAGTGTACACGGGGGGGGGGGGGGGGGGGGGGGGGGGGGGGGAGTTCGGACACCGAAGAGAGTCTGCACACAAAGTTGACTCTGAAATAAATTTCCGCCGAACCTGGGATCGAACTCACGCTGACAGCGGCCAACTGAATACAAATCCAGCGCGCTACCAACTGAGCTATATCCCCGCCCCGCTTCAGTCGGAACTTAATTTAGGACACGTTGTTGTGGAAGCCCCAACCGAACAACAGCCAGTACTATACTTTCAGATTTTGTAATGGTTTATTGTCGAGAAAACAATGCTTTTCTTTTCATACCATCCTGAAGAAGGCAGTTACTTGCCTAAATATTGATTTAAACTTACCTAATCTGGGTACTGGTGTGTTTTCTTTTTATTTAAATAGTTTATTGTCGGTATAATTAGTATTGTTTTGGTAGAAGTCAGATAGAGTGAGCAAAAGAACATCATGAGTGGAGGGATGAATGTTATTTGATTGAACGCCCAACAATGATATGCTTGGCAAAGTAATTGTCGGTTTGTTTTTGTTATTTTTAAACACAGCGAACACGGCCCTCACAACAAATACAACCGACAATGCAACCAATACACTATTACAAGAGCGAATGCAGCCAATATAACCTTTACTACAACCGATACAACAATACAAGGAATAACGGCAGCATCGCAGCATGCGCACGACTGTCCTCTTTCGCTTCAAAAGTTGATTTAGAACGATCTTTAGTACAACCTCCCACAATACAACAACAGCCAATATAACAGCAACAACAACAACAAAGACAACGTAACGACAACTGAAACAACAACAAATACAACAAAATCAACAGCGAATACAACAGCGAATACAACGACAAAGACAACAAAACAACAGCCAAAATAACAGCCAATACAACAACAACAAAAACAAACAAAAAACGGCCAATACAACAGCGAATACAACCACAAAGACAACAAAACAACAGCCAATACAACTACGAATACAACAACAAAAACAACAACAACAAAACAGCGAATTCAACAGCGAATTCAACAGCGAATTCAACAACAAATACAACAAAACAATAGCCAGTGTAACCACAAAACAGCCAATAAGTCGAATACCCGTTTTTAGAACTCCACAATTCAAGAGTTCCCCCCCCCCCCCCGCTCCACCACCACAACCACCTTTTTAAACTTAACTTCCTATCGAGATGTCCCTCCTTTATCAGAACCTATATTCTCAGACGTTTGGATGTCTTAAAAGGGACGTTCTACTGTACAACCCCAGCAGCGTCGACGATTCTATTCCCGACAAGCAATTCGTCTGGCGCGGGTAGGTTGTATGGGTAGGGTTGTTCCTGCCACACAATCGAATCTCTCATTGTTTAGCCCCGGAAACCCGAGCCCGAGTTCTAGGACCGGGCTTCCGAAAATGAGAATTATAGAGTAGATAAATCAGAATTAGTCCGCAGAGCCGGGGCCAGATGAATTGTATTACCACTTGCTTGATTCTTGTATTGATGGCAAGACCACCAGTGAGAGAGAGAGAGAGAGTGAGAACGAGAGGGAGGGAGGGAGAGAGAGAGTGAGTGAGTGAAAGAGAGAGAGAGAGAG
>NW_027127176.1:5000-13451 GCF_037325665.1 Littorina saxatilis
TACGACCTGGCTTTTCACTTAGGACATTAGATTGAAATTGAAAGAGTGCTGGAAAGAGAAAGAGAGAAAGAAGGAGGGCTTATTTACTGGTGTTAATTTATAAAGTTATTTTATTTGCTGAAGTGCACGATTCTGTAGAATCCCATCAAACAAGGTCAGAGAAACCTAGTATATGACACCCTACGGTTAAATGACCTTTTAAAAAGCACGCGGCCCACGACATTGTAGATTAGGTAGAAAAATACACAAACAATCCGTGGTAAAGTGTCTGCTAGCAGTGCTATTTGAAGTGCTGGTAAAAACACATGGGAGGGGGGGGGGGGGGACTGCATAACTGCATACAACTTGGTTAGGTGTATTTTCTTATGAGCGTGACGATAATTTGAGGTGAAGACATGTGCAGTCTTTCGCGCGCGCACGCACGAACACACACGCTCACACACACACACACACACACACACACACACACACACACACACACACACACGCACGCACGCACGCACGCACGCACGCACGCACGCACACACGCACACACACACACACACACACACACACACACACACACACACACACACACACACACGCTGCCTTGGATTCCAATCAATGTAGGCGAGAACGAGAGCTTTGTATCAATCTCAGATTTCTATTGAAATGAACTCAGTATTTAATCATCCGCGGGAGAGGAAGACCCTCCGTATCATTTCAGCGCTTCTTCTGACTCTTTATCGTTTTTCTTTTAATTTCAATTTCACCGCTTTCCAGCGGGAAATGCAACTCGGATAAGAAGGCTATCGGGGCCGGTTAATCCTCCGAAGAACCGCTCCTATTTCACAGGGATCTAAATTGCGATTTTGAAAAGGAAATGAAGAGAGCTGGAACATCCGGATTGCTTCCTGCCTTGCTTTTGTTTGTTTGCTTGTTTGGCTTTTTTGTTTATGTGTTTATTTGCTTCTCCGTTCATTTGTTAGTTTGTCATTCATTCTGTGTATCCTGAAACGTCGCCTCTTTTGCGTTGACGTGATAGACAGTTGTTGTGAAGAGAGCGAAATTTGACGTGCGATTTCATAAAGGTTCGCTTTGTTTTTGTTGGAATCTTCTAATTTTTTTTTTCAACACAAAGGTGCAAGTTCCAAAGAAGAGACAAAAAGTTGCGGTTTTGTTAGTTTGTTATTTGCCCTATTTATCCTGAGGTGTTGCCTCTGGTTCCTTCTTTCGCATGAGTGTTATTTTGCGTGTTGCTAGCAGAAGAATAGTAATGAGAAAAATAAAATATTTTCTGAGACGTCATCAATGTTATCTTTATTGCTGATCGACGTATCTATAATACTCAAAGGAAAGGGGGAACAAAAACCATGCTATATTTTGGTTAGTTTGTAATTGTTCACCCTTAGCTGTTGCTTCTGATGTTTCTTTCTCACTAAAACGAGTTTGTGTAATACTAACTAGCACAGATAGGAGTAACGCAAAGAGTGAATATTTACATAAATAAAGCTTAGTCAAAATCAAATGGGAAAGTTATACGGAACAGAACTAATGTTGTTGTTGTGGTTGTGGTTGTGGTTGTTGTTGTGGTTGTGGTTGTGGTTGTGGTTGTTGTTGTTGTTGTTGTTATTGTCGTCGTCGTTGTTGTTGTTGTATTGGGTTTTATTCCTGTTTCTATCAGAACCGTGAGTGCAAATCTCATGCAAATGCTTTGGAAGACGGTAACGGCAGAATGCGAATGACAGATTATGATCCCACCACGCAACCACTACTACAGTAAGAACGGACTTGTTGACACATCTCACAAGCTCAGACTTAGTATCATGCGAGCAGTTTCGTCATTTCTATTCCTTTGACGCACAACCAAAAACAACACCGCACGTAAACCATCGTATTTCCCAACAGGTTTCACTCTGAAAAGAATGGACACAGATGACGCCAGTTCCACTGCAACCAACTGTTGCACGCGCAAACTTTCTCGCCGCAGTTTAACAGTTTGGGCGTTTTTTCAGGGCAAGAGAAAACAGCAGCTCGAGTGCATCTTCTGCCTCGAGGGATAAATCAGGCGTTGGGATAATAAAGAGAAATGAGGATAAAACCTAACAAAGTCCTGAGGGGTGTTCTGTCCGATCATTGCGAAGTGCTTTGATGTGGGGTTTTATATACATTGGGTGACGGAGGTTTGCACAGGGGTGCGGATGGTGATCCCGTCTTCCTTTTATCCGTTCGTAATTCTGTAATATAATTTTCCCTTGTTGCAATATTTAGAGATGGGACAGAGAGGAATGGGTGTGAAGGGGTGGGGGGGGGGGGGGGGGTAGAGTGGTACATTTTGCAAGTTTTATCAATGACACATTTCCCTTGTTGCTACGAGGAGAGAACGCTCTGAGAATACAGAGAGAGAGAGAGAGAGAGAGAGAGAGAGAGAGAGAGAGAGAGAGAGAGAGAGAGAGAGAGAGACAAAAAGAGACTTAAAGACATAGACAGAGAGAGACAACCCGAGAGAGAGAGAGAGAGAGAGAGAGAGAGAGAGAGAGAGAGAGAGAAAGAAAGATAATTAAATTGAATTGAACTTTATTTAACAAGGATTAAGATTTAAGGCTACGCCTTTTCTTACAATCTGTCCATAGACAGAGAGAGACACGGAGAGACGCAGTGACAGAGAGAGAGAGAGGCAGAGACAGAGAGAGAGAGAGAGAGAGAGAGAGAGAGAGAGAGAGAGAGACAGAGACAGAGACAGAGACAGAGACAGATACAGATAGAGACACAGAGAGAGACAGAGAGAGAGAACGAACGAACGAACGAACTTTATTACTCAAGGATGGAGATTTTAGAGAGAGACAGAGAGAGAGACAGAGAGAGACAGAGAGAGACAGAGAGAGAAAGAGACAGAGAGAGACACAGAGAGAGAGAGACAGACAGACAGACAGACAGACAGACAGACAGACAGACAGAGACAGACAGGCACACAGACAGACAGGTAGGCAGGTAGACAGACAGAAACAGACACAAAGAGAGCGAGAGAGAGAATCATACATAGACATACAGACAGCCACACAGACACAAAAACAGACAGAGAACACAACAAAGACCTAGCTGTGTGTCACGAGGGAAATGATCTTCATGGTGGTTGCCATTCAGGTCGCTCCAGCCCCAAGGGGGATTCACAATCCTGCAAATGTACCCCTCTTCCTCTCAAGTGTACTCCATATAGATTGAGCCTCAGGATTGAGGGAGGACAGGAATCTAGTTTTGCAAAAGCAATCATACATCTAATTCAATCTAATTCAATCAGCCACATGGCCTTTGCAACGAGCCAGAAATACTACGCTGTTAAATATTCTTCTTTTGTAGATCCTTGGTGAACAGGGAACTGAGAGGTTTGTGTTTGACAGAAGGTTTGAATATCGAAGCAATCATACATATATCAAAATCATCATACGTCGGGTTCAACTAAGCTTACACTGCAGAACTGGTTTTTTTTTGTAGGTCGTGAAAGAAAATGGTAGTAATCTGATTTTTTTTCTCACTGAACTAGAGAGGGTCTGGTTATCAATATCGCGATTCGATCCCATACGATAATCCCTTTTTTTTCTCAAGGGCAATGGTAAAAGCAAAAATAGATGCATTTTTACAATCCGCCCTCGCCCTAAAGAGGGATTACACTAACAATAAGAGGGTATCATAGTAATCTAAGCAAGCGTAAATCCGTAGTATGTACGTGGGGAATTGTCAGTTTGTAGAGGATGGAGGAACTAGTCAAATGCGCAGAATGTCCAAGAAATCCAACATCTACTTGACACAGCAGCCTGGCCTTAACAACCTGCTACGCTGCATGATAGACGGATTCCGAAAATAACTCTGTCGGGTTTGTATTGGTTGTGAGAGAGAGTGACTACCCTTGTTTTTTCTCTTACAAAACATTGGAGGGGCCAATCACTAGCGAGGGGTGTGCCGGAAACACGTGAACAGGAGCACGTCTGACTGTATTTGTCAGGGAAAAAGCAAAGGTATTCACTCTTTTAAAACTCATACAAATCCGACGGAGTTAATTCCGAATAACGTACTGTAGACTGTTAAAGAAAACGAGAACTGAATAGCTTTGACAAAGGGTGGAATATCACATAAATGTGTATCAGGTTCGATCAGCTGCATGCACTCTGCCAATATAGAGTGAACCTCACATGTATTCATGAAGGAGACAAACAAACAAACACGTACTTTGGCGAAAACAAACAATTGCACAAGCAATCATAGTCATATATATCTAATTCAATTAGCTACGTGGCTTTGGCAAAAATGTGTAGATTGTAAAAACAAAGGGTGAAGTGCGTAGAAGTAGTGACAGGGATTGAACACCGAAGCAATCATCCATGTAATTCATGATACATATTATAATATCAGGAGCCTGACCCTTGCAATAAGCAGGACAGAATACCCTTCATATTTTTTTTGGGGAAAAATAAAGACAGTATAAACTTTGGCAGAAAATTTGATTATTAAAGCAATCATACATCTGATTAGTGAAAATGTGATTCAATCAGCCAGCTGGTCTTTGCAACAGGCGGAAAAGACTACACTGCAACATTCTTGTAGTGTAGACCATTGAGGGAAAAAAAGGTTGCACGAAGTAGACATTGTTGACAGAGAGTTTGAATAACAAGGAAATATGCATCTAAATTAAGCACCTACATGGACTGTGTCAAATACACAGAGGAGTCCATATATTTTATTGGAAACGGCAAAATCAAAAGGAACAGGCGACAACAATGTATTTATGCAAAAACAATCATACATCTAACTCTGTCAGCTATGTGGCCTTTGAAACAAGCTGAGGAAACTTCGTCGTGGATAATTATGTTGGTTTTGTTGTGTGTCTTTTTTATTTTTTTATTCTTTCATTTTGTTTACAACGGATTTGATAGATGGTTTGGTATCAAATCAAACAACCATACATCCAATTCATCATTCATTCAATTTCATAAGTAGCCTTTGCGGCATACAACAACAAAACCACGCGTACACTGTTCTTGTTTAAAGATGAAGAAGTGATACAGATTTTCTGTTAAAACAGAGTGGTTGTATATTAGTGCAATCGTACATTCAATTCCATCAGCCTTTTGGTAGTTTCGATCAGAGAGGCAGAAATCACACCCATTGTTGTTTGGATGACCTTCAAAGAAAAACAAAAGACAGCTAAGTAGATATTTTTCTTGAGGTTTTCAACATGATATTTCAGGTTACTAGTAAATGTTTAAAGAAAACACCTGTCGAAGGAATTCAAGCGAATTTGTATTGAATTTAAAGGTCAAGAGAAAATGTATTGTATTTATTTCTTGGAATGAATGTTTTGCCTACGAGACGATTTGATGTCGCTATGACATTGGCCATCTGAAACTGATACATGAATGAGTTGTTTATGTTTTGTGTTCTTGTGTGTTGTTTGCTAAATAGAGGCTTGTGCCAAATTAGCTACCACTAGGGAATGGTCAGCATTGTTCGTTTTCTCACAAACTTGTTTGTTTTCCCAAAATTTAAAAGGTTTCCTTTTATCTTGAAATTTGAAACCGTTCGACAAAGACATTTCTACAAGGGAGTTGTTTTCTTTTTGTGTGAGATTTTGAACCCAATGAGTACAGAAGCACTGGCACATCCAAATATATACACACACACACACACACACACATACACACTTACACACACACACACGAACACACACACGAACACACACACACACACACACACACACACACACACACACACACTCACACACACACTCACACACACAAACACACACATACACACACACACACACATACACACACACTCACACGCACACCCACACACACGCACACACACACACACACACACACACACACACACATACACACACACACACACACACACACGCTATCACTCTCACTCTCACTTATTTTTTCTCTTCAAAACACTCAGTATCTAATTTCACATTAAAAACTTGTTTTCAACGAACTGAAAACCCTCCGTGGAGACGCACACAAATCACAAAGAGCTGACAAACTGTGGCTTCAAATTCTTCATTTCACGCGACTTCAACAAGTGATGAAACTGCAGCTGATCCACTTTCCCTGCGAACTCATTTCGTTTGCGTGTCGCTGTAGCGGAAAAAAAATGCATTTTCTGCTTTTTATGGCTGTGTTTTTTTCGGGCGTCCTCATTTTCGCGAGTTGAATAATTCAGAGACTCTATTGATGGTTGTCTTTGAAGTGGAGGTTTGGATGAATTGCAGTGTGTGTTGTGGCGCAGTGACCATTATGTTTTACTTTTCCTTTTTTTGTTGTGTGGAGGAGCGGATGGGAGTTTTGTTATGTGGAAGAATGTGTTCCGAACATGCAGAAAGCTGTTCTACAGTTATGTGTTTTGTAAAAATGGTCGCACATACATTGCGTGCGCTTGCTATATTTTCGCATAAATGTGTTCATTTATATTTTCAAACACTCTTCTTCTTGCAAAAAAATGTACTCGTGCAAGCACGAATCATGCAATCGCTTGTATGTAGTTTATCGTGAGAAGATCTGCCTATCTAAACACACGTCTGTCTCTCCTGTCTGCGTGCCAAGGACAACGATACACTTTAGCATGACTTCCTCAATAACTTACGAGCTAGTTCTTTTGGCGCATTTATATTTCAAGAAGAAAAAAACCCACTAAGTTTTGGTCATATTTCGCAGAAAGTAGCAATCTAATCACTTTGACTCCCGGCAAAACCTTCAGCCATGCATTAGATTCACTCAGCACCAAACTCGAGCAGAGGTGTACGCAAAATGAGTGTCTATAAATCCAACTTCGCTTGATCCTTTAGCAATTATTCGTCTCATGCTTAGCTTTTTCAGATGAGCTTTAAGATCATAAGCTGTTATATCGCACCGTTTCAATTTCGCTCATATCAAAAACTTGGCTTTCTAAAGGTTCCATAGAAACTGGTGTTATGGCCTGAAACAGGTAAATTAAACAACGCTCCAGGGACTCAATGATACCACCGTGCATTTTGGGTTCCAATGGAAGCCTGAATTACTGCCTAAAACAGGAAATATAGATTCTACAATTGAGGCAGGAAACAATGCTATCATGGCACATTTGTGTTCCCATGGAATCCGGAATTACGGCCTAAAATAGAAGAATTAGACAATACAATAGTCCTAGGGCGCAATAATACCACGGGGTATTTACCATTCCCATGGTTACCGGCGTTTGAAATGAAAACCCGCTATTCCATGGACCTCTTCACAAAGCATGTTTTCGTGGAGAACTTTATATTGATGCTTGTTACATGGAATCGGTTTACTCTGGGGAATCAACGTTTCGAGGTTTTGTGAATGATGGATGCTACTCTAACGGTTCGGTTTCAGGTAGTGGATTTGATGCCCTGAAACCAACCTGCGAAATGAATTATTTGCTTGCCTGTGCTTGTTCGTTGTGGAAATTGCGATTTTCGGTCTGGGTCATTTGAGTTTGTGATTATCGGTTTCACCAAGAAGACACAAAGGCAGGCACTCTCACGCGTACATGCACGTACAATCATACATGCACGCACACCCGCACGCACGCACGCACGTCTTCGAATGCACACACACGCACACGCGTAATATAACCCTGTTCATGGTCGGGGAAGGCGTAGTGCCGCTTCACCTCATTGTCCGTTAGTAGTTGAGGTTTTAGCATCTTGCTCCTCAACCCCTAAAACATTTTATCGGGCATACTTAAAGGCACAATTCCTTTGGTGAGCCTTGTTTTAAGAACTAGCCAGGGTTTTACATGGGAGAAGACCATCCCCCCCAATTAATCATATACCAAAAATTAACTCCGTGAATGCTTGCTGTTGGTGAGCTGGATTTGCCCAACTGTGGACAGAGATCACCCAGGCTGTTAATGTATGGTATGTGACCAAGTGGAGGGATAGTCTCTTGCCACGTAACAGCCTGGACAGATCAGAGATAGTTAGAAGAATTGTTTTCAGAAGAAAGATGTTGCCTGCAACCTGAACCTACTCTCAGACCCTAATGTTGCCATACTCTCTGTTCCTAATGTCAAAAGATGTACCACCTCTTCTTCTTCTTCTTGTCGTTCGCTGTTAGATCGTCAGTCCGGACTGCAGGGCGAAACGTGCTGTCCTCTCCAAGTCCTCTCTGGGGCCGTATAGCTTCTTTTGTAGCGCTGTCTCCTCTGGCCAGATGGTGTCCCTCAGAGCACTGTGGTATGGACACGCCTGCAGGATGTGCTCTGCTGTCTGATTCTTGCCACCTCTTCAAGACACTCTTTCTTTTAAGATGCCTTCTTTCCCGCATAATCAATCATGTGAACCATCACCGGTGTTGTCCAAGCTTGCGTATGCGCCAAGGACTTTGTTCCACTTGGACACGTACCAAAATTCAACTGTCTGGCTGCTTTCTCAACGGGAATTTTTTGTGATGGGGGGGGGGGGGGGGGGGG
>NW_027127177.1:2500-5000 GCF_037325665.1 Littorina saxatilis
TATTGTCTACAGTGCAATAAGATCTTCCGCTCATTGTATCACATCTGCCGCACAACAGTTGCAATCCAGTCTGTGAATAGGGTTCAAACCTTCATCTCCTATCTATGTCCGCATAGAAACGTCAGACACTCTGACTTGACCATGCTGACATTGTGGTCAAGGGTAACCAGATGACAAGACAATGTAGAGAACATAGACAAACAAACAAACACCTAGAACACGACTTAACAGAGAGACAACGTAACAGAAGCGAATGTAGAAACAGGTGGCTACACAGAACCGGTTAGACATACAGTGAAGTAGAGACCACGACGATAGAACCATAGCCCAGGTGGTGGGTTCAAGTGCTAGTCTTTCGGATGAGACGAAAAACCGAGGTCCCTTCGTGTACACTACATTGGGGTGTGCACGTTAGATATCCTATTGTTGACAAAAGGGTCATTCCTGGCAAAATTGTACAGGCATAAATAAAAAATGTCCACCAAATACCCGTGTGACTTGGAATAATAGGCCGTGAAAAGTAAATACTCGCCGTAATGGCCTGAGATTTACTGGCCGATGTAAATGCGTGATATATTGTGTAAAAAAAATGCCATCTCACACGGCAGAAATTAATATGTAAAGCGCTGAGAGAACGTTAAGCGCTATATAAATCTCCCATATAAAAAAATAAAAATAAAATAAAACAAGTCGCGTAAGGCGAAAATACAACATTTAGTCAAGTAGCTGTCGAACTCACAGAATGAAACTGAACGCAATGCCATTTTTCAGCAAGACCGTATACTCGTAGCATCGTCAGTCCACCGCTCATGGCAAAGGCAGTGAAATTGACAAGAAGAGCGGGGTAGTAGTTGCGCTAAGAAGGATAGCACGCTTTTCTGTACCTCTCTTTGTTTTAACTTTCTGAGCGTGTTTTTAATCCAAACATATCATATCTATATGTTTTTGGAATCAGGAACCGACAAGGAATAAGATGAAAGTGTTTTTAAATTGATTTCAACAATTTAATTTTGATAATAATTTTTATATATTTAATTTTTAGAGCTTGTTTTTAATCCAAATATAACATGTTTATATGTTTTTGGAATCAGAAAATGATGGAGAATAAGATGAACGTAAATTTGGATCGTTTTAAATTGTTTTGTTTTTTTTACAATTTTCAAATTTTCAATTTTTTAATGACCAAAGTCATTAATTAATTTTTAAGCCACCAAGCTGAAATGCAATACCAAAGTCCGGGCTTCGTCGAAAATTACTTGACCAAAATTTCAACCAATTTGGTTGAAAAATGAGGGCGTGACAGTGCCGCCTCAACTTTCACGAAAAGCCGGATATGACGTCATCAAAGACATTTATCAAAAAAAATGAAAAAAACGTTCGGGGATTTCATACCCAGGAACTCTCATGTCAATTTTCATAAAGATTGGTCCAGTAGTTTAGTCTGAATCGCTCTACACACACACACACACACACACACACACACACACACACACACACACACACACACACACACACACACACACACACACACACACACACACGCGCGCACATACACCAAGACCCTCGTCTCGATTCCCCCCTCTACGTTAAAACATTTAGTCAAAACTTGACTAAATGTAAAAACAGGGACTCACATACACACACACACACACACACACACACACACACACACACACACACACACACACACACACACACACACACACACTCGCGCGTCTATGAACGCATGAACACACGCATGCACGCACGCACGTACACACAATGCACATATAAATACAGACACCAACCAAGCAGACACTCACTCACATTCACATGCAGAAAGGCACGCATACATGAACAGAAATACAAACAGGCGGACAGCCAATCACGCAGTGACACTAATACGACATTAGAGACGCAAACAACACCCAGTAAACAAGCAAACTGCCTGATAACTAGCCAAGAAGCATATCTGATCAGCACTGTTTACAGCGATTAATCTCAAAACAATTAAATGAGCAAAGTGAGAAAACATTATACTGGACACTCGTAGTTTGCAGATAGCCTTTGTTGCGTTGTCTCTCTTTGAACATTTCAGCAATGCCCCGTCCTTGCTGCTGTCGTCGCCACGATCAAGGCGCAGGACTGACGAGGTTGCTTCCCGTGTTACGTTGTAGTCGCCGTTACTAATGTTGCAGGCTGGACAGGCTATAACTTGTCCTTTGCAATTTGAACACTCGGCCAGGCGTTCCTCAGTCCCGTTGTCAAACAGAATGCTCCAGTACATGGTCTGGAGAGGGTGCAATCCTGTGCATTCAACCATTGTTTTCGCTTTCTCGTATATTTGCAGAACGGCATCATTGCATCGTGGCAGATTGTAAGCTGCAAGACGGCAAGTCATCTTTTATCGTACTGGATAATTGAATCTATACATTTCATTAATGGCAACCTGTTTCATGTCGAATTAGCTTACTAAACATATTTAGTATTAGTCACAGTCTGGTCTGTCTGGTCTGACGAT
>NW_027127177.1:12500-41544 GCF_037325665.1 Littorina saxatilis
CAGAACAGGTATATTATCAACTAGAGGAATACCCGCTTCGCCGGGTAGCCGGCTTCGCCGGGATGAAATACTTAGAGCCGTACGCCGGCTTTGCCGGGTCCGAACAATGGACCCGCCAAGCTTAGGTCCCTCCCAGATTCGTGGAATGGGAACAGCACGAAAATGATTCAGTGGTCATAATGCCATTCCTGACCATATCGAGTCCTATCCTTGTCGACGAATGTAACCGTGTTAATCACCTTTGGAGGCGAACTCCACTCAAACAGGATTGAGCAATTTAGAGCTTATCTCTAAGCCCTTTTGAACTGTTATGGCTTCTCAAAGGAAGGCCAGTACATACAAATACACAAAAGCCGCCAGACCACATCACAAACAGAACTGAACAATCCACAGGTGTTGCCCACATAGAGAGAGACACACACACACACACACACACACACACACACACACACACACACACAAACACAGAGAAGCCGTATATATAGAGAGATAGATGACAGTGTATTTTTCGCGTGGCTATAAATTGATTCGACCTTTGCACTTTTACAGTGAAGATAATTTACGGGTCCAATTTACGTTCTGGACATTGCGGTGACCTTCTAAAAATAGTAACAGAACGCCGGGAATATCCGAAGATGCCCCCTCATACTATAGTGCACCATACGAAGGAAGGAAGGTAAACGCTGAAAACATGGATAAGATAAGGAAGAGTTACTGGGAATGGTGAAATGAACAGAAAACCCAAAATCGGTTCAGCGCTGCGCGCTGAGAGCACGTGTTGAAATATCTCATCGATGATATTGTGTCCGGGGTGTAGCTGAATACGGTGTCCAAATTTGAAAAAGATCCACCGAGAACTTTGGCGTTGTGATGTGGTGTAGCGGCTTTGGTGTGTCGGTATGGGGGCCCGGGTAGCTGAGGTGGAACCAAATTCGGTTCAGCGCTGCGCGCTGAGAGCACGTGTTGAAATATCTCATCGATCAGGTTGTGTCCGGGGTCTCTGTGAATAAGCCCACCAAATTTGAAGCAGATCCATCGAGAACTTTGGCCGTGCATCGCGAAGACACAGACACACAGACACACAGACACAAGTCGTATATATATATATGTTACAGTCAAATCGGGAAATCAGGTATTTCACGAGAATGCCTGAAAGTTTAGGCATTCACGGTAAATACCTGGTTTGATCAGGCAAATCCGGAAATGACTGAAATTGTTTAGGCACTATCGGTGATTGACTGAAATAGGCTGCCAGGCATTATCGGAGAATGCCTACGGCTCACAATCTGTGTTTCTGGTGAGAGTCAGAAAGCATTTCAGCACAGGAGCGTACTATAAAACTTTGAATGGCTGGGGTCGTAAAAGGGGAAAAAAAACAAGTCGCGTAAGGCGAAAATACAACATTTAGTCAAGTAGCTGTCGAACTCACAGAATGAAACTGAACGCAATGCCATTTTTCAGCAAGACCGTATACTCGTAGCATCGTCAGTCCACCGCTCATGGCAAAGGCAGTGAAATTGACAAGAAGAGCGGGGTAGTAGTTGCGCTAAGAAAGATAGCACGCTTTTCTGTACCTCTCTTTGTTTTAACTTTCTGAGCGTGTTTTTAATCCAAACATATCATATCGATATGTTTTTGGAATCCGGAACCGACAAGGAATAAGATGAAAGTGTTTTTAAATTGATTTCGACAATTTAATTTTGATAATAATTTTTATATATTTAATTTTCAGAGCTTGTTTTTAATCCAAACATAACATATTTATATGTTTTCGGAATCAGAAAATGATGGAGAATAAAATGAACGTAAATTTGGATCGTTTTATAAATTTTTTTTTTTTTTTTAACAATTTTCAGATTTTTAATGACCAAAGTCATTAATTAATTTTTAAGCCACCAAGCTGAAATGCAATACCGAAGTCCGAGCTTCGTCGAAGATTACTTGACCAAAATTTCAACCAATTTGGTTGAAAAATGAGGGCGTGACAGTGCCGCCTCAACTTGCACGAAAAGCCGGATATGACGTCATCAAAGACATTTATCAAAAAAATGAAAAAAACGTTCGGGGATTTCATACCCAGGAACTCTCATGTCAAATTTCATAAAGATCGGTCCAGTAGTTTAGTCTGAATCGCTCTACACACACACACACAGACAGACACACACACACACACACACACGCACATACACCACGACCCTCGTCTCGATTCCCCCCTCTACGTTAAAACATTTAGTCAAAACTTGACTAAATGTAAAAAGACAATGTGCTATACGAGAAACTCACAATAAATTCGTTCTCAAGGCCGGCTATGTAAAAACAAACTCCAATCACTCCGAACTTTACGAGAAAATCACAATAAATTCGTACCCCCCGCGGGTTAGGGGGAGTCCCATATTGGTTGGGACTAGAAAGAATTTACCCGATGCTACCCAGCATGTCGTAAGAGGCGACTAACGGTTCTGTTTCTTCTCTTCTTTTGTCTTATTTCTGCCTTTCCAGTCCTTTCACCTATATTTCCTTCCAAGAAAACTCTCCCTACTATTCCCTGCAGTTTTCCAATTCTTTTCTTGTTGTCTTATTTCTACCTGACTGGATCCATCACCTTTATTTCACTTACCAAAAGTCTTCTTTTCCACATCCTTATTTCTCTGCACCCCGCATGTCGTATGAGGCGACTAACGGATTCTGTTTCTCCTTTTACCCTTGTTAAGTGGTTCTTGTATAGAATATAGTCAATGTTTGTAAAGATTTTAGTCAAGCAGTATGTAAGAAATGTTTAGTCCTTTGTACTGGAAACTTGCATTCTCCCAGTAAGGTCATATATTGTACTACGTTGCAAGCCCCTGGAGCAATTTTTTGATTAGTGCTTTTGTGAACAAGAAACACTTAACAAGTGGCTCTATCCCATCTCCCCCTTTCCCCTATCCCATCTCCCCGCTTTCCCTCGTCGCGATATAACCTTCGTGGTTGAAAACGACGTTAAACACCAAATAAAGAAAGACAATAAATTCGTGCTCGTAGTCTTACACACGCGATATTGTTACACTCGCGGTAGTGACCTGCACCCGTAAAAAAACAAACTGCAATCACTCCGAACTCAGTGAAATGGGGAAAACGATGAATAGACAATGTGCTAGAAGAGAAATTCATGCTCAAGGCAGGCGAGGTAAAAACAGACAAGGTCTCAGAACAACCCGTTTTGCCTAACAGTCAGGCAAAACGGGAAATTTGCACAAGTAGTTTTTAGTCATTTCCTGAAAGTGCCTAAAAAAATTCAGTCATTTCCGGAATTGCCTGATCAAACCAGGTATTTACCATGAATGCCTAAACTTTCAGACATTCTCGTGAAATACCTGATTTCCCGATTTGACTGTAACATATATATATATATAGATGTGTAACACTATACAGGTTAATTGTCTTGTGTGTGTGTGTGTGTGTGTGTGTGGCTGTGTGTGTGTGTCTGTGTGCATGTGTTTGTGTATGTATGCATGCCTGTGTGTATGTGTGTGTGAGTGTGTGTGTGCGTGTGTGGTTATTTTTTAGTGTGTTAGTGTGTGTGTGTGTGTGTGTGTGTGTGTGTGTGTGTGTGTGTGTGTGTGTGTGTGTGTGTGCACGCGTGTGTGTGTATGTGTGTGTATGTGTGCGTGGCTCGTGTGTGTGTGTGTATGTGTGTGTGTGTGTGTTTGCCGTATGTGTGTGTGTGTGTGTGTGTGTGTGTGTGTGTGTGTGTGTGTGTGTGTGTGTGTGTGTGTGTGTAAACTATTAATTTGTAACATCAGTGTTATAAAAATAAAACATGACACAGAACATGAACATTAGAGATTTGTGAAGAAAAGCGGTTTATTTGAAATTGAATGTACTCATTGAGAAATATTTAGCACAACAAAAGAAGAGCCATTCAAATACACATACACAATCTTGAAACAAAGTTATTCGCTGTTTTTACATTTAGTCAAGTTTTGACTAAATGTGTTAACATAGAGGGGGAATCGAGAATTAGGGTAGTGGTGTATGTGTGTGTGTGTGTGTGTGTGTGTGTGTGTGTGTGTGTGTGTGTGTGTGTGTGTGTGTGTCTGTGCGTGTGTGTGTGTGTGTGTCTGTGCGTGTGTGTGTGTGTGTTGAGCAATTCAGACTAAACTACTGGACCGATCTTTATGACATTTTACATGAGAGTTCCTGGGTATGAAATCTCCAGACATTTGTTTCCATTTTTTGGATAAATGTCTTTTATGACGTCATATTCGACTTTTAGTAAAAATTGAGGCGGCACTGTCACGCCTTTATTTTTCAATCAAATTGATTGAAATGTTGGCCAAGCAATCTTCGACGAAGGCCAAACTTTAGTATTGCATATGAGCATGGAGGCTTAAACATTAATTTATGACTTTGGTCATTACAAATCTGAAATTGTATGTAAAATATTTTCTTTTATAAAACGACCCAAAATTACTTTTATTTTATTCTTCATCATGTTCTGATTCAAAAAATATATAAATATGTTATATTCGGATTAAAAACAAGCTCTGAAAATTAAAAATATACAATTTATGATTAAAACTAAATTTCCGAAATCGTTTTAAAAACAATTTCGTCTTATTCCTTGTCGGTTCCTGATTCCAAAAACATATAGATATGATAGGCTATATTTGAATTAAAAACACGCTCAGAAAGTTAAAACGAAGATAGGTACAGTAAAGCGTGCTATGCAGCACAGCGCAACCGCTACTGCACTGAACAGGCTCGTCACTTTCACTGCCTTTTGCACTAGCGGCGGACTACGGTCATTGTGAAAAAATGCAGTGCGCTCAGTTTCATTCTGTGAGTTCCACAGCTTGACTAAATGGAGTAATTTCGCCTTACGCGACTTCTTCCTTCTTCTTTTAAGTAACAAAAAAAAAGTAAGTACTTTAAGCATTGCTTGAAAACAATACCAAGTACTCTCTGAAGAACACTTTCATTTTAACACTTAATGCTATCTATACAAGGACAAAACTGCAAGTTGATAATTCTGCTTTTGGAAACGATTGAGATTGTCCCTGAAAATAGTCACTTGTTCAATCAAATAGTTTACACATTTGTTTTAACATATTAAAGGCATTAAGTTAACCATAACATTGTACAATACAGTCGTACAAACGAGTGCAATATGCACAAATACATTCACTAACAATTATACATATACATGTGAGTAAGATGATCGTCAGTGTGTGAGTGTGTGTGTGTGTGTGTGTGTGTGTGTGTGTGTGTGTGTGTGTGTGTGTGTGTGTGTGTGTGTGTGTTTGTATGTATGTGTGTGAGTGTGTGTGTGTGTGTGTGTGTGTGTGTGTGTGTGAATAGAATAGAATAGAATAGAATAGAATAATGTTTATTGTCATGAACCAGTAAAGTTATTGACACAACAAACAACAAATAATAATAATGCATTATACAATGCTAAAACAATCCGTAACAAATTTGCCAAGACGAACTTGAACTTCGTCTTCTAAAAATAAGTTACTTGGATTTTTGTTAGCATATTTCATATTGATATGTGAAGCATCTTCTTTAAATTCATCCCTTAATTTAACATATTTATTGCATTTATCTAGAAAATGTATTTCATCTTCTATGACATTGCATTCAATACAAAGACGATTTTCTTTAGGGATATTCTGATGTCTTCCACTTTCAATTTTTAGACAATGTGTGCTAGTCCTTAATCTGCTTAACATCTTTCTGTGTTTATTATTCTTAATTTGTATTAAGTATGACTGCATTTCGTAAGATTTACTGATCATAGAATAAAACTTAAGTCTGGAATATGTATCTGATTTTTCTTTTGTCCAGTATCTTATATATTCCTCTTGTTGTTTTTTGTCAATGGCAAACTTTAATTTGTGTACATTTAATGTAGATTGGTTATGCCAAACGTGACTAAAACCTAAGTTACAAAGAGATTGTCTAACAAATTGTAGCCATGGCGTTTCTGTCGGATGGAGCAACATTGAGTCATATAATTGATGTATATACGAATCTTGTTTGGAGTCTAGAATATGCGCCCAGAATGCTATTGTTTGTGATAACATTTTTAATCCTAAAGGGAACCTTCCTAATTCCCCCAGTACAGGTATCCACATAGCTTTTCTATGAACTCCAAGAAGGAATCGACACAATTTGATATGAACAAATTCATGAGGAGTTTTGCTAGATAAACATGATCCAAAGAAATGATCAGTATTTGTTTGTTTTATTTTATTATTAAACGTAAACGGATACCAGATTTCAGCGCCATATGTTAATATCGGATTTACAAGTGAATCAAATAAATGTATCATTGTGTCTATTTGCACGTTTTGATTGCTGAAAATTCTGCGGAGGGAATGTGCTGCTTTATTACCTTGTTTACTTAAATGATCTTGAGCTGTATCAAAATTTCCATTCTTGTTGAATATGACCCCTAAATATTTATATTGATCTGTTACTTTAATTACATCAGTTCCACATTTAAATATTGTGTGCATTTTTGGATTTATATGACAACATACTATAATTTTTGTTTTTTCTATGTTAATTTTCAAACCCCACTGTAGGCAATAGTTATTTAGATAATCTAACTTATTTTGTAATCCTATTTTTGATTTTGAAAGAAGTACTAGATCATCTGCATACAGTAGACACGATATTTTTGTATTCTGGTTAATGTATGGCGAATCAACGTCAGGCATTCCATCTGTTATATCATTAATGAAAATATTAAAAAGAGTTGGGCTTAATGTATTTCCTTGATGTACTCCTTTTTTAACCAATACATCTGGGGAATATCCACCTTGCATTTTTGTGCATATCTTTGTATTAATATACATGTTTTTGATTATATTGTAGCATTTACCTCTTATGCCAGTTTTGTATATCTTAAGTAAAAGTGCATCATGCCAAACGTTATCAAAAGCTTTTTGAAAATCTACGAAACATCCATATAATCTACCATTTTTAGTATTGATAATATCGTCTACAATTTTCTTCAGAATGAATATTTGATCCATCGTTCGGTATCCTTTTCGAAACCCAGCTTGTTCTTTTATCAAAATATTATTTTTTTCTAAAAAGTTGTTGATTCTTGAATTTATGATTTTACAAAACAATTTTCCCAAATTACTACTAAGAGTGATTCCTCTATAGTTACTCGGATTCATTGGATCTCCTTTTTTATGCAATGGTACACTTATTCCAGTCTTCCATTCTGTAGGATAGTTACCACTTGTAAGAATAATGTTGAATAGATTAACTAATATTTTAGTCATATGATCTAAACTTGCTTTTATAATTTCATTGGTTATTCTATCTTTTCCGGATGACTTCTTATTTTTCAACGTTTTACATTCTTTTTTTAATTCTTTCTCTGTTATGGGGTCATCTAAAATAGGTGTATAACAATGTGTATGCATCTTCTTTAATTCCTCATTTACTATGTATTTTCTTTCATCAGAAACTTTAGTTTCTGTTCCTATCAATTTCTCTAAATGATCAATCCATTTCATTGGATTGATTGCACATTTTTTAGTTGTATTGACTTCACCCATCGTCTTTAAATCTTTTAGAGTTTTCCACATAGTGTGTGTGTGCGCGCGTGTTTGTGTGTGCCTGTGTGTGTGTGTGTGTGTGTGTGTGTGTGTGTGTGTGTGTGTGTGTGTGTGCTTGTGCTTGTGTGTGTGTGTTTGTGTGTGTGTGTGTGTGTGTGTATGTGTGTGTGTATGTGCGTGTGTGTGTGTTTGTATTTGTAAAGCAATTAGCAAACAATATGTACTGTATTGCAAAAGTAAAACATATAAACAAGAAAAGAGTGCATTGAAAATAGGCGTATGAATTGTATTAATGATAGTGTTCCATAAAACGCCAAAACTAAAAATCAATGTTTTGCTACGGGTCACGTTGAACAACATGAAATTAACCTATAGCTAGAACTGCTCATACCATTATTTAATCCATAACTCAATGATACGTGTGATTGTTTATAATCTATCAGACTTGAAGCAACAATACAGTTCGTCTCTCCTTCGAAAGAAGATAATGTAATATGCACACATGGATTTATCAACACGTAGCCATATTATAATTGCGAAGAGGAGCTAAAGTGAAAAACGTCCAAACATAAAAAATAATAATTATGTTTACGATGATCTTGCCTTCCCCGGTCATAGTAAGTCAGACAAAGTGTGATGGGACAACCTGTAAATGCAAAAGACAGATGTTGTCCTCAGCTGTCTGAATTTAGCGAGTAGCGTTTGCGTAGCGTACACCTGAAACAGAAATAAAAGTGACAGTGTAGGTTACACTTTTACAGATCATCATACGGAAGAAGAAGAAGGAGAAGAAGAAGAAGAAGAAGAAGAAGAAGAAGAAGAAGAAGAAGAAGAAGAAGAAGAAGAAGAAGAAGAAGAAGAATAATAACGGGCATTTATAAAGCGCCTTATCAAAAGTTCAAAGCGCGGGACAACAATACATGTATACAAAAATCATACAA
This sequence comes from Littorina saxatilis, assembly GCF_037325665.1. NCBI lineage: Eukaryota > Metazoa > Mollusca > Gastropoda > Littorinimorpha > Littorinidae > Littorina > Littorina saxatilis. The sequence continues at coordinate 21,004 of NW_027127177.1, forward strand.
TCACTGTCAGATTCAAACAACACATCATGCACATCTCACATCCCCAGACTCTATACTAAGGAACTATCCGTAGTGTTGTTGGAACAAGTGAGTTTTCAAATTGGACTTAAAAGATGAAATGGATGGAGAGTGACGTAATTGAAAGGGGAGTGAATTCCATAACTGAGGTCCATAATACGAAAACGTGCGGAAGCCATGAGCCTTGCGTTTAAAGCGACCTTGACAGAGAAGTCGAGCATCATCAGAAGAACGAAGGGTGCGAGAGGGAGTGTAGAGAGAGACCAGTTCAGAAAGATAGGCAGGTGCCGATTCAGAGATGATATTGTAGCAGAAGCAGGCAGCTTTATACCTAATACGTTCAGATACAGGAAGCCAGTGAAGTTCTTTCATGAGAGGAGTGCATGGTTGTCGATGCTGTGCTCTGAAAATGAGACGCGCAGCAGAGTGTTGTACTTTTTGCAAGGGTTGGAGAGTGGAGTCAGGGCAGCCTATGAGAAGGGAGTTGCAGTAATCTAATCTGGACAGAATGCAGGATGTAACGAGAGTTTTAGTGGCATCAACAGTGAGAAATTTTCTTATGGAACCTATTCTTCTGATCTCAAAGTAACATGTCTGACAGACTTTTTTGATGTGTTGTTTCATTGAGAGGTGGGAGTCCATGATGAACCCAAGATTCCTAGCACTATCAGAGAGAGAAATGTCACTAGAACCTACTGTGATGGAGGCTGGAAGGGAAGTGGTCGAACAGGAAGCTCCAGAGAAAAGAAGAAATTCAGTCTTGTCATCATTTAACTTGAGCATATTGTTTGTCATCCATGATTTAATATCTGAAGTGCAGTTTTGGAGAGTGTGCGTCACCGCTTGGATTTCTGTAGGCTTGCATGCTTGTTGGAGTTGTGTGTCGTCTGCAAAGAGGTAGTGATTGACTGCGTGTTGCTTGATGACGGCAGAGAGAGGAGTGGTGTATAGTACAAATAAAACTGGGCCTAGAACTGATCCCTGGGGAACGCCGAAACAGAGAGGAGATGGAGGAGATGAGAGATTATTGACAGACACATACTGACTACGGCCCTGTAGATATGAACTAAACCAGTGAAGAGCGGTAGAGTGAATGCCAAAAACAGATTCGAGACGAGAGAGCAGAACAGAGTGATCGATCGTATCGAACGCAGCTGAGTTATCCAAGAGAAGCAGAACTGATAGGTCATCATTATCCAGAGCAGAAAGAATGTCATTCACAACACGAAGCAAAACAGTCTCGGTGCTGTGGCCAGCCCTATACGCTGACTGAAGAGGGTTGCAGAGGTTGTTGGTTTCAAGGTGGGAGAGAAGCTGACTAAGCACTACTTTTTCCAGAATTTTAGAAATGAATGGCAAGTTGGAAACAGGCCTATAGTTTTTCAACTGATTTTTATCCAGAGATGGTTTCTTGATCAAAGGTTTAACAATTGCAGTTTTCAAGTCCATTGGCACAGTGCCAGAAGTGAGAGAAGAGTTGATTATGTTGGTTATGATGGGAAGAAAAAGGTCAAGGTTTTCATAAAACAAGTTGGTGGGGATGGGGTCTAGCTCACAAGACTTTGGCACTGTGTTCTTCAAAATCTTCAAAACAAACTGCTCAGATACAGGAATGAAGCTATCCAACAAAGAACCAGAGAATTGTGAAGCCGGAGGCGAAGCCACTGGTGGAGGAAAGCTATTTCTGATGGTTTCGATCTTCTCAGTGAAGTAGTCAGAAAATACAGTTGGCAGGTCCTTGGGGTCATGGGTGGTGGGGAGGCTGGAAACCGTCTGTTTTCCAAGCAGAGAATTGAAATTTTGAAAAAGTTCTTTGCATGTTCTACTACCTATAATCTGGGCAGAGAAGAAAGCAGTTTTAGCGCCTTCAACTAAGTCATTTACTTTGCGTTTGATGGTTTCAAAAATCTCTTTGTGAACAGTGAGTTTGGATTTAAGCCAGCACCTCTCCGCCTGACGACGTTCACGTTTTAGTTTGCCAAACTGCTCAGAGATGCTACTGAACCACGGGTTAGATTTCCGCTGACGAACCGTGCGTTGGCAGAGAGGGGCGTGCCTATCAAGAATTGAGCGCAACGTCTGGTTATATTCAGTGACAGAGCAATCTTGAGATAAACCAGCTACATCATGTCTAAAAGACTCCTTATCAATCTTCTTGATGCTACGAAAAGTTATTGTTACAGGGGCAGACACAGGCTTTGGAACATTTAGACGACATAATACGGCGTTGTGGTCAGACTTAAGGTCGTGACTGACAAAACATGAACTGACAATGGCATCAGAAGGGCGATGAATGACTAAATCTAACATGTGACCATGCTTATGAGTCGGAGAGTCAACAGACTGGTGAAAACTGAACATGTCGAACAAATCTGAGAGTTTCTTGGTGTTGGAGTCCTCAGCATTTTCAAAATGAAAATTAAAGTCACCCATCACAAGAGTTTTCCCAGGCAAAGAATCACAATGCTCAAGAAAGTCTGGAAACTGGTCAAAAAACATAGTGTTCGTGAGCTTATTCTTCTTGCTTGGAGGTGGCCTATAGACACAGGCGATGTTGATTCTAGAATCCTGAACGGTCATAGTCAGAGTAGCAGCCTCAAAGGTGGGGTGGCTCAGAGGTGATTGTGTGACGGTGCAATGTTTCTTCAGAGAGTCTTTGAAAACGAAGGCTATACCACCACCTCTACCAGCCACACCCAGCGAGTCCCGAGCGAAGGACTGCACGGAATAACCCGGCGGAGAAAGATCCTGGAGCTTCGCCTCATCACCCGCAGAACGGAGCCAGGTTTCGGTCAGCAGCATAGCGTCAATATCATTGTCAGAAATGAAAGTACTCACAGCAGTACGTTTGTTGGATTTACCAAGGGATTGGGCGTTAAAGGCACATACAAGAATCTCTGTCGAAGGAGGTTGGTTGGACTTGGTGAGGTTGGTATTCCATGTACTAAGAGTTTGAGATGTGGTGGAGGTCAACGACGAGGGGGTGGGTGGATGAACGAGGGGTCGAGTGGTGATAACACTGATGCTTTGGCGTTTCCTTCTGCCTCCGCGACAGGGTCGCTTCGAGCGAGGCAGCTTGTATCCAATGGAGAGACATCGTAGTCGTGTTATCAAATCAGGGTCAAGGCAGGCGCCTGTGCTTTTCTTTGCCATCAGCTGCTCGCGCGTATAGCGACGAAAGAGCGGTTGAGAGGGCCAGCGCGCGTGGCAGGGGTCAAAGGTCTCGGTGGGTGTCGGGGCAGCGTTCGGTATCAAGCGATTTGGTGAGTTGTGCACGTGCGGCACACATGATGAAAAACATGGCGTACGGTGATCGGAATACTGAAGGGACAGAAGAGAAAGTCTTACCAGAATTCAAACGGCAAACATGGCTAGTCGAAGCGGTGGTGGGAAATTTAGAATCCAGAGAAAGGCTGATCGATCCATTGCACAACAGCATACACACTTTCAGTCACTACAAACACTCACAGAAGATGAAAACAAACAAGAAAGGTGGAGCGAAGATTAGTCTGCCTGCTAGGCGACTTGACCTTGACCCTTTAAGAAGAAGAAGAAGAAGAAGAAGAAGAAGAAGAAGAAGAAGAAGAAGAAGAAGAAGAAGAAGAAGAAGAAGAAGAAGAAGAAGAAGAAGAAGGAAAACAAGAACAACATCAACAACAACAGCAGCAGCAGCAGCAGCAGCAGCAACAGCAACAGCAACAACAAAGCAGATACCACAAAATGCACCTTGGACAGATTAGTTTGATCAACACTATTGATCTCAACAGAAAAATCAAGTTATTATCGTAATCTTAACAAGTCGCGTAAGGCGAAATTACTACCTTTAGTCAAGCTCTTGAACTCACAGAATAAAACTGAACGCACTGCATTTTTTCACCATGACCGTAGTCCGCCGCTCGTACACAAGGCAGTGAAGTTGACGAGCCTGTTTAGCGTGGTAGTGGTTGCGCTGTGCTGCATAGCACGCTTTTCTGTAACTCTCTTCGCTTTAACTTTATGAGCGTGTTTTTAATCCAAACATATCATATCTATATGTTTATGGAATCAGGAACCAACAAGGAATAATATGAAATTGTTTTTAAATCGATTTCGGAATATTAATTTTAATCATAATTGTTTAATTTTTATTTTTCAGAGCTTGTTTGTAATCCGAATATAACATATTTATATGTTTTTTGAATCAGATAATGATGCAAAATAATATGAACGTAATTTTGGATCGCTTTATAAAAAAATAATTGTAATTACAATTTTTGGATTTTTAATGACCAAAGTCATCAATTCATTTTTAAGCCGCCAAGCTGAAAAGCAATACCAAAGTCCGGCCTTCGTCGAAGAGTGCTTGACCAAAATTTCAATTAATTTGATTGAAAAATGAGGGTGTGACAGTGCCGCCTCAACTTTTACAAAAAGCCGGATATGACGTCATCAAAGACTTTATCCAACAAATGAAAATGGAAGAAGTTAGACATTGAAGCGAGGGCACGTACTGAAGCAAACGGGAATCAAGAGCGACCTGAACATCGGGGCAGGGAGCAAAAGACCCACCCGAGGAACTATCCTAGGTTACCCATTTTCAAGGAAGCTATAGATTCTATGGACTCGTTCCTTTGTAGATTTGAAGCACATGCAGAAGCGTTGAGCTGGCCAAAGAAAGATTGGGGAATCCTTCGTAGCGCAGTTCTAGACGGTCAAGCTTTGAATTTGTTTCATACTCTGAATGCAAAGGGAGGACTACAGTACGAGACCTTGAAGGAATGTTTATTGTCAAAGTTTCACTGTAACGCAGATGGGTTTAGACAGAAGTTCAGGTCTGCGAAACCGGAAGTGGAAGAATCATGTTTGTCCTTTGGTACTCGACCGAGACACCTGTTTGATCGTTGGGTACAGCTGAACGCACCGGAAAACAACTTTGAGAGCCTAGCAGAACTAGTGATCCAGGAACAGATGCTGTCTAGTGTAGCGAAAGAGCTAGCCGTGTTCCTACGCGAGAGGAACCCAAAGAAGCTGGCGGAACTTATTGAGTTTGCAGAGAACTATCGCGTGGCACATCCGTCCAAGATACTAGCAGGCAAAGGTGACAACGTAGCTGCATTTAGCGCACCTCAGAACAGAGGAGGTCATACGAACAGAGGCGGTCAGAGGGGTGGCAAAGGCGGTTCTCATTCCAGACAGACAAATCGAGAGGACTATCAAGCTTTTTCACAACAAGCGGAGATAGACAAGTCCAAGAAAGACGCTCACATCACATGTTACAAGTGTGGAATAGTAGGCCACATCGCAAGAGGATGTAGATCAGGCTTACAGAGGGGCAAACCAACACTGCTTTGCGCCGGATGGAACAGGAGTACACGGGCAGCCAAAACCGTAGACTTCCAGGACGGTGACCTAGAATATTCCAAAGGAACGGTCAACGGCATCCCAGTCACGGTGGTGATCGATTCAGGTGCAGTGACAGCAGGAGTGAGAAGATCGCTGGTTCGCCCAGAGCAGTACACCGGACAGAGCAAGACGACAATCTCCTTTGGAGGAATAGGGAAACCTTCCCACTAGCAGTCGTCCCGGTGAAAACAAATACATACACCGGAAACATCTGCTGTTGTGTGATTGACTCACCAGTGATCGACCTACTACTAGGAAACCTCGAGAAGATTCATCCTGCACCAGGATTATTTGGCAAAGTGGTGGCCAACGAACCAGAAACACCAACACTAGTGACACCAGGAGTAGAACAGCTTTCCACAGCTGCTACCACTATTCGAGCGCAGTCTACACTGGACAAGAAAGAAACGAAACCACTCAGAGCTCCAGCAACAAAACTTTCAGTGGACGAAGATGAGTTGAAGAAACTTCAAGGGGCAGATCCAAAACTAGATGCCTACTTCAAGTTTGCTTCCAGCGGGGAATTAAAGAGACAAGGGAAAAATAGTTTCCACTTCGTGATAGAGAACGGCGTTCTCTACAGAGACTTTGTTACCCCGACCGAGACATATCACCAGATTGTAGTCCCGGAACCACTCGTCGAATCAGTGCTATTTTCCGCCCATGACACTTTAATCTCGGGACACTGTAGCAAGCACAAGACAACGGATATAATCTGAGCACGATTTTTCTGGCCAGGGATGTCTACAGCTGTCGCAGAGTATTGTAGATCCTGTGCTATTTGCCAGAGGACTCAAGCCAAGGGAAAGACCAGAGATATTCCCTTAGATAACATGCCAAGGATCGAGAGACATCATTCAAGCGAGTAGCTATCGACCTCGTTGGCCCCTTGTCTTCTCCCACGGAGGAGAAGCACACGCACATCCTGACAGTCATTGATGTGGCGACTAGATTTCCGGAAGCAATACCACTGAAGAAGATAGACTCTGTTACAGTGGCCGAAGCACTGTTTTCTGTTTTCGCCAGGATGGGGATTCCCGATGAAATCCAGTCAGACAATTGATTCCAGTTTACCTCAGACATGAGGCGAGAGTTCCGGAAGTTACTCTCCATAAAAGGTATATTTTCGTCGCCTTACCATGCGCAGTCCAATGGTATCGTCGAGCGTCTGCACGGCACCCTGAAGCCCATGCTGAAGAAAGTCACCTCGACTCAACCAAGACTGTTGCACAGGTATCTGCCGGCATTACTCTTCGCCATCAGATAACTGCCCAACGCGAGTACAGGATTTTCCCCATTCCAACTGCTCTTCGGAAGGCAGCCGAAAGGACCCATCGACTTACTCGCCAACGCCTGGACTGGCAGAGAGAGTGCCCAGGAGGCCAAGACGACCTACCAATACGTCATTGACTTGAAGACCATGATCTACGACGCCTGTAAGGTGGCACACGACGCAGTGGACAATGCCAGAGCGATTCAGAAGCATCACCACGACAAGAGATCCACAAGGAGGAAGTTCGCAGTCGGAGACCAAGTTCTGCTACTTCTACCGACTACAGCAAACAAGCTCCATATGCAGTGGAAAGGCCCTTACAGAGTTGTGGAAGTTTTCAACAATGACTACAGACGCAGAAGGTATACCATGCCAACATGCTCAAGCTCTACGTAGACAGAAGCAACAGCACCGCAATAATGACAACAGAGAAGAAGAAAAAGTGCCAGACAACGATGTCAAACCAGATGCTAGTATCGAAGACGATACCCAACGACCAGATCGTAGGAAACAACGTGTGTCCCCAGGGCACCAAGCCAACAGCGGTAGCAGTATTGCTAGAAGAAGAGGACGGAACACCATTCAACCTTGAGACTGTGGAACTGCCACAGGATGAGGCAACTTCCAGCTGGAAGGAGGCCCACATCGATGAAGAGTTGGACCCTGATCAAGTCCAGAAGGTTGAAGCAGCGTTCCGTTAGTTCAAGCAATGTTTGAGAGCATCACCAGGAGCATCAAGAGCCACAGTAGTCCACTCCATCCGGGTGACGACAGACGTACCTACGCGGACGAAACAGTACCCACTGCCATTCGCAGCACGGGAAGACATTATCCAGGAGGTGAAGGAACTACGAGAGTTAGGGATCATCGAACCCTCCACATCCCCATACTGCTCCCAAGAAGAATTCGACGCGGAAACGTATGTGTTTGAACCTGAGGGCCCTTAACAAGATAACAGTTTTGACGCAGAACCCATTCCTGATCCTGAAGAGATGTTTGCATCATTAGCAAGTGCAGAGTATTTCACCAAACTCGACTTGGCCAAAGGCTACTACCAGATCTTCATTGAGAAGAAAGACAGACCAAAGACGGCATTTCAGACACCACAAGGACTCATTTTGCCGGGTACCCTTTGGACTAGTCTCAGCCCCAGCGACATTTGCGAGAGCCATGAGAGAGCTGCTCGGCACGAGCACCATCAATTTATTTGATGACATTCGCATCGCCAGCGTTACCTGGCGCCAACAAGTGACAGCTATACGTGAGACTCTCCAGACCCTATGCGCAGGCGGGTTTACAGCCAAGCCAAGTAAAGTGTATGCTGGATTCAGGAAACTGGAGTTTTTGGGACACACAATCGGAAAGGGAGAACTGAGACCCATCAGAGAAAACGTCGAGTCAATTTTGAAGATCACCGCACCAGCGACAAAGAAACAAGTGAGATCGTTGCTGGGAATGATCGGATATTACAAGAAGTTCGTTCCATCCTACTCAACATTGACAGCACCGATGACCAACCTCTTGGCTGGCCGCCAGAAAGGGCCCGTCACATGGACAGACGAATGTGCACTGGCTTTCGAGCAGATCAGGAAATTTCACACACACACACACACTCACACACACACACACACACACACACACACACACACACACACACACACACACACACACACACATACACTACGACCCTCGTCTCGATTCCCCCTCTATGTTAAAACATTTAGTCAAAACTTGACTAAATGTAAAAAGGAATACCACCACATTTGGAATCAGGTGCCCCGAGAGGTGTTAATAATATGTCCCTTGCTAGGCACACACTCTTTTTTTTTTTTTTTTTTTTTTTTTTTTTGTTTTTTTTCCCTTACACCTGTTCCTTGTCCCGGTGTGCTCTCACGCCGCCCCGTCCCTGCACTCGCTGCTCCATCCACATCTGAATTTTGTTCCGCTATCAGACTTGTCGATTTTACAGACGCTCCAGGGAGGGATGTCGGGTCGTTGCGGTAGGCTACCCTCGGAAGATGACACTGCACTTCTGCTGAGTCACTTCGACGGTGTTCAGTAGTGGGTCTGTCCCGAGCTAACGGACGCAGCCCACTACCTACTATGCCCCCTACTAACGACATTGACTGCTAAGTCGCGGAGCCAGACTGAGTGAGGGTCCCCTCCAGAGAGCAGACCGCCACCACGTCCCTCCGTCGACCCCCCAGAACGTCACACGTTGAAGACTGACAGCAGAAGTACTATTCAGGGAAGGATGGAACAGGAACACTGAGACCAAGGTCACCATGAGAGCTCCGGGCATGAAGGGCCACAAGAGCAAGGACAATTTATAATTTTGGATGATTAATGAGATGAGGATGATTATAATGATGATGCTATGGATTTCCAATTTGGTTTGAGACTACGTGACAGGGCAGCACTCTACGCTGACTGTCATAATATATCCTGGCGTCAACCAGGCCCGAGAACTGCCGCACCTGCGGTGTTGGTCAGGTATACAGAACCTGAGCACCCTCAAAGTCGCATTCTTTAAGTGAATGACACTCGGCTGTGTGATTCCAGCCTTCCCATAGGAACCATAGCACTTCCACTCTGGGTAGGAGCCGACCGTAGCCCGAAAAACCCACATGACCCTGATGGGATTCGAACCCACGACCTCCCGGCCCACAGCCCGATGCGCTAACCACTGCGCTACGGCACACACTCAGTCGGAAGAGTTAAGTAGACCACCAACACGTTGCACGAAACGGCACAGGCAATGACTCAAGTTGGGCGTCACAGAAAAAAGCACGTGGGACAAACAAAGGACGCCGTAAAATGTGATATTTACCATTGTTCTCGGCAGACTCGGTGGTGCTGCGGGTAATCTCACTGTAGACTGAAGGGACATTGACATCAGACATCTGCAGGCTGCCGTAGAGCGTTCCTGTCACTGTTAGCATCAGAAGAAGAAGAACAATTCAAATCAAACTTAACATTTATAACTATTTCAAAATAGCAAACACGCAGCGTGTTTACGCGTATAGTACACAGTGCAACTGGAGCATGACAAACTGTAACAGATGGACAGACAGGTAGTCAGACAGACAAACACACGATCACATGTATACATACAGTCAGATGGATAGAAAACACACAAAGACAAATAGACAAACAAAAGCGACAGTGACAGCAGCAAAGGCAGAATCATCGAAAACAACAACAAAAACACTTTATTCTTGAGCAAAAATATTGCCGATTATATTTCATCTGGATTCAAAGGTGTTCTCACCTTCTGCGTCAGATGGCAGTTCTTTAGCGATGATTTCGATGTATTCTTCTGTTGAGCTTGTTCTGTACACAAACAAACATGCATAAAAGAACGTCAGCTGTCAGGTTTGCCACAGTGTGTGTGTGTGTGTGTATGTGTGTGTGTGTGTGTGTGTGTGTGTGTGTGTATGTGTGTGTGTGTGTCTGTGTGTGTCTGTGTGTGTGTGTGTGTGTGTGTGTGTGCGCGCGCGTGTGTTTGTGTGTGTGTGTGTGTGTGTGTGTGTGTGTGTGTGTGTGTGTGTGTGTGTGTGTGTGTGTGTGTGTGTGTGTGTGTGTGTTGAATAATTGACACGTACCTTTCTGATTTTGAATCAGGTATTGTTGGAGGAGGTCGATCTGCAACTAAAAAACCATAATCGGTAATTTGATTTTTCCAATGTTGAGACTTGTCAACATATCACAGCGATAATGCAGTCTTATCATTATTTGATCGAGTCAAAAACTGTGCCGGAGTTAAATGTCCATTATGTTGCAACACCTAACGATTTAGTGTAATTTTAATGAAGATGTAAAGTGAGTATATAATTGCAAAATCGGCTTTTTTTCTTCTTTTTTTGTTCAGAAGAGATACCTCTGTTTATTCCTGCCACATGACGAGGCTGGCGTTTAGCCAACCAGTACAATAATATTCAAAAATAGTCGGCTTTTTTATATATTTAGTTTTTAGAAAATCTGTAGTACTTACCCCTGTTTATCCCTGCCATTTCACGAGGCTGACTTATAGCGGAATAAAGGGATCGCAGACCTATGTCAAGCTGCTGGAGACTGTCGTAAAGATCTCCTGTTTCTGAAAAAACAAACCAAACAAAACATTGTATCAGTTGCCATGACATTCGTAATTTCATTCTTTGATTTACTGAGCAAGCGAATGAATAAGTGAGTGAGTAGGGGAGTGAGTATGTGAGTTAATATGTGAGAAAGTAAGTGAGTAAGTGAGTAAGTGAGTTAGTAAATAGCTAGGCATGTTGCCTGACTAATTAGCTAGGTTTGCCAAATTCGTTATAAAATCAGAAAATTAGAAAAGATCAGGACTAGCTGTAAGAAAGGTCCTACGGACCTAATGCTATCTTTCCTGTAATAAAGTTCAAGTTCAAGTTCAAGTTCAAGCTCTCTCTCTCTGTCTCTATCTTTCTTTTCCTCTCTCTCTCCCCCTCTCTCTCTCTCTCTCTCTCTCTCTCTCTCTCTCTCTCTCTCTCTCTCTCTCTCTCACTCTCTCTCTCATTACCTTGACTGCTTTCTGCAACAGTTGGTGCTCTGTTCACTGGAACATCGTAGCCATCGTAAGGTGAGTCATTTCTGCACAAACACGACACACACACAATATAATTGACCAAAACAAGCAAACAAGAAGTGTATTCGAGACGACTGTGCTGGGGTGGAGGAGGGTGGGGGTGATGGCGAGCTAGACCCGTTTTGCGGCTCTTACCCGATCGAAACTGTAAAGCAATTACTTGAAAACAGCGTCAAGCAAGATTCTGGCTAAACAGTGACTTCAAGTATCACTTACTTGGCGACGAACTAATTAGACTCTCAGTGTGGCTGGATGGTGGGGTGGGGTGGGGGGAGGGGGGGCGGGTGCGTGGGTGAATCTGCGGGTGTGGGTGTGTTTACAGAAGACGTACGTTGCTGAATTCGACTCTGGTGTTCCTATAATATCCTTTGTTCTTCCTGAAAACAAACAAAAAAAGAACACAGCTTACTGGCCATTGATGGTCATGACATGTATAATCATCTCTGCCATTTAACATTCTGAATTATAAACACATCAAAATAGATCGTATTATTGATTACAACGTTCGTGTACGATGAACACCATTTCCATCAATGCTTACTAACATCACACACACACACACACACACACACACACACACACACACACACACACACACACACACACACACACACACACACACACACACACACACACACACACACAGACGCACGCACACGAAACATAATTATGTGACCCTCCACCACGGAATGAGTCGCATGTCACCTTTGCATGATTTCCATATTTTTACATGTTCCTAAAGAGTTTTGTTATGCTCTATCCAGTTATGAAAACCGTTTTAGAAAAGAGCTTTATGTTTGAGTTATAAGCCTGTGACTAAGGTGACCCTCACACTGTTACCAGACACTCCCCGGACTTATATTAAGCCTAGCGCAGAACCGCGCGAGGTGACATGCGACTCATTTCGTGGTGGAGGGTCACACATACATGTACACATAAAGTAACATGAAATAACTTCAACCATGATTTATAGTTTACCTGTTTGCTTAACGACAACGACCACTGCGATGACGACGATAACAACGACGACAGCAGCACCCACACCTCCTCCTACAGCTGGGAGCAGTTTACTGTCCATAGACTTTCTCGTATTATCTGTGTCAAGATTAGACAGTGTTACAAATGTTGTGGACCTTCGACTCCAAGTACCAAACGAAACAAACTATCAAAACAAGCAGATTAACCGTGCAATATTAAATCACAAATCACTAATCGGGAAGACAGAAAACCAAATAAGGAAAATGCATTTACCAGAAACTCGTAGTTTGCAGGCAGCTGCTGTGAGGTTATCTCTCTTTGAACATTTCAGTGTTGCCCCGTCCTTGCTGCTGTCGTCACCACCAACAAGTTGCAGGACTGACGAGGTTGCTTCCCGTGTTACGCTGTAGTCGCTGTTACTAATGGTGCAGGCTGGACAGGCTATACTAGCTTTTCCTTTGCAATTTGAACACTCGGCCAGGCGTTCCTCAGTCCCGTTGTTAAACAGAATGCTCCAGTACAAGGTCTGGAGAGGTTGCAGTCCTGTGCATTCAACCATTGTTTTCGCTTTCTCGTTTATTTGCAGAACGGCATCATTGCATCGTGGCAGACTGTAAGCTGCAAGACGGCAAGTCATCTTTTATCATATTGAATTATTGAATCTATACATTTCATTAATGGCAATCTGTTTCATGTCGAATTAGCTTACTAAATATATTTAGTATCAGTCACAGTCTGTCTGGTCTTACGATGCTATCAAATGTGTTCACCCAGTTGTGTGTTGAACGAACACGTGATATTGTTTACACACTACTCCACAGCATATGTGCAAGGACAGCACAATTTGATACTTGTATTTGTTGAGATTCCTTTCGTAACATTGCATTTGCATTGCATCTGTAATATAAGGGCTATCTTGGACAGCTATTGTGTCTCCCATTTCTTGTAGACGTCACCTCTCTACTTTTCTTTCAAGTGCATGCAATTCACAGTCGTATTTCTCACAGAGGTTGCAATACGCATTATAACAGAATGATACAGAATTAGGTAAACGTTAGACAGACAGGAATAACATAGTTGGAGTGTTTACCCTCACAACTCATTGGATCAATGGGGGCAATACATGTTATATAGGTTACACACCTCCGAGTCCGGATAGCTTGCATATTTTCCCTCGGGTAGATATTTAGGTATTCCCGAGCCTCTGGCGAGATATACCCGAAAATCTACCCAAGGAAAAATGTGACCCTCCACCACGGAATGAGTCGCATGTCACCTTTGCATGATTTTCATATGTGTACATTTTCCTAAAGAGTTTTTTATGCTCTATCCAGTGGTGAAAACCGTTTTAGAAAAGAGCGAAAACTGTTTGAGTCATAAGCCTGTGACTAAGGTGACCCTCACACTGTTACCAGACACTCCCCGGACTTATATTAAGCCTAGCGCAGAACCGCGCGAGGTGACATGCGACTCATTTCGTGGTGGAGGGTCACAAATATGCAAGCTATCCAGGACAAGGTGTGAACCTTATCATTCCTTGACCACGACGTTTTCATAAAAAAACAACATATTATTTTGTTTCTCCACTAAAACCTGCTAGTGCCTGTTTTCTGCACGCCGAAAGCTTCCGCGTTTGTCACTTAGTTCATGCGCAAAGCTTGTTTTCTTTTATTTGAATGACAGACGGCGTCATTCGACTTGGTGTTTCTTTGACATTAAGTCATCATAAATGCTTATTAAAAGGTTTTACATTTGTTTTTACATTTTAAAAGTCATCATAAAACATCCTTATGTGTATATTTGACTTCTGTTTTCGTTATACTCAACACGGTATATATACCGGTGTATGTTTTGTTTCTCCCAGAATTGCGCCCGACGACGGCCACGCAACGAATTCAGTTCGGGCCGCGCCGGTTTGTTTCGTAACCCAAGTCGGTTTGTAGTCTCGGTCCGTCGGTGATTGAAGCTGTGGCTAACATCCGCTGTTTTGTTTCGGTGTTCACATTTGGATTACCTACATATTCAATCGTCACGTTTAAGGTGAGCCTAACTTGTAATTAGAAAGTGTGCCTGTCGTTGACGTGAAACCTGTCAGTGTTATGTCTGTACATCGCTGTCGACTCTGACTTGACTCGGTCTTGAGTTTGAACACCTGATATCGGATCGATCTAACGCTGTGGGCATATTATCGCTTGCAGTTGCACACACTGACATTACGATCACATCCTCTTCTCTTCCCTATATCTTCACGGCATCTCCAACTTCTTTTCTTCTTCTTCTTTTCCTGTCACCGAGTTCAAATGTGGACATGTTCCTGTTGATGACACTAGCTAACACTGGCATTAATTCACGCAGGCCAGTATAGCAGACGTCAGTTCAAACAGCCTTAAGCAGCACTTTTACCAGCAGGTTCAGCTATCAATCGAATCAATGCCCTTAAGGTCAAATCAAATAAACAAAAGAGAAAGCCTAACGTTTGGTTTTATTTGACGGCAACATTTCTGATTATGATTTTGCTGTTGGAATGGATCTGAGCGAGTTCCCAGCTGCGATAACTTTTCCAAAGTTATGCACCTCGAATCGCGCACTCGCTCATGCCTTCGATGGTAGATGTCAAATTCAGATTACCCAATATTGACGGACTGTGTGATGATATCTTCTGCTATGGTCTGTTGAGACAGTGATATCAAAATCGAGACCGGAGGTCGAGATTTTGATATCACTGTCGAAACAGACCAATAGCAGAAGATATCGTCACACAGTCAGTCAATGTTAGATATATTGCTATATCTCTGGACATTTTGTATTTACTGTAAAGAAATTACAAAAGTATTTGTCTCAGTTTTGGCTATTCCATATCCCTCCCTCTGATTATTATTTCTTTTTGTTCACTCTTTTCTTGTACTTTTCAGTATTTCAAAATGTCTTTTCTTTCAAAAAGTCTTTAGTCACTTGCTCAACTAAATTCTGGGATAATTACATTTTCATATATATTTGTTTGTTTTTAAATGTAGGTGTTTTTGTTTTTGAAGTGGGGAAGCAATAAAGAGGTCGTCGATATCAAAACTGATATCGACGGAAATGTCGTCGATATCACTTTTGCACTGAACTCCGTTTTGCCCAATTGACCAATGGAAATCCACGTAACATATGAAATAGCAATATTGAGTATTAACTACCAGGTAACTGCGGTGTGCTTTGATGGCTCTCTCTCTCTCTCTCTCTCTCTCTCTCTCTCTCTCTCTCTCTCTCTCTCTCTCTCTCTCTCTCTCTCTCTCTCTCTCTCTCTCTCTCTCTCTATCTCTCTCTCTCTCTCTCTCTCTCTATCTCTCTCTCTCTCTCTCTCTCTCTCTGCTGGTATTCGCGAGTACTACATACCTGCAAAATATTACAACCGCCCATCAAGCTTTAAACTGGCGCTACTTCTAGCGACACCAAACAGATCAATATTACTTAGACTTGCAACCTTCATCATGAACGCGTTTAAAATACGCAGTGAGTGGGGACAGTGAATATGAGATATTGCACGACCTGGTTTTATGTGTATGCTATTTTTGCTGCTTTCTGTCGATTGCTTAAAAAACAGTAATAAAGTTTTGTCTTTTTTGAAAACGTTAATGCGGCAATGTACCAGAGATGCAACGATTATGCATATAACTGCTTGCAGATTTGCGTGTGAAAGGGCATGTGAAGGGATAGATGGAGTGATGAATAGATGGACGACGGATGAATGGTTGGACAGTCAGACGGTTGATTAGATGGATGGAGGACAGAGGGACACGAGATGGATAGAAGGATGGATGGATGGATGGATGGATGGATGGATGGATGGATGGACGGAAAGAGGACAGAGAGACATGAGTGAAGTGCGACAGAGACTGGATTTTGTGCTGATGCTTACTGTCCTTTTCCAAACGTTTTGCTGTTGTAAATGCCTGTTTCCACAGTCGTCATGTCGACTGTCATTACGATGATGATGATTTATTTTATTATGATTAATATTACATGATTATTTTTCATGAAGCATGAATGATGAAAATGTGTACACCCCGAATTGAAATGGGCCCAATCAATAAACCATCCAGACTCCAGACTCCAGACTCCAGACTCTCTCGTTGTCTCTCTCTTTGTCTCTATGTCTATGTCTCTGTCTCTCTGACTCTCTCTCTTGCTCTCTCTCTCTCTCTATTGCTCTCTCTCTCTTTCTCCTTGCTCTCTCTCTCTCTTACTCTCTCTCTCTTTCTCTCTTGCTCTATCTTTCTCTCTTGCTCTCTCTTTCTCTCTCGCTCTCTCTCTCTCTCTCTCTCTCTCTCTCTCTCTCTCTCTCTCTCCTGTGTTCTATCTCTCTCTCTCTTGCTCTCTCTCTCTCTCTCTCTCTCTCTTTCTTGCTCTCTCTTTCTCTCTCGCTCTCTCTCTCCCTTGCTCTCTCTCTCTCTCTCTCTCTCTCTCTCTCTCTCTCTCTCTCTCTCTCTCTCTCTCTCTCTCTCTCTCTCTCTCTCTCTCGGTGTTGATGGCTTGTCGTGTAAAAGGTATCTCCATAGTGTCCCTTGATCTAAATCGCGATACTCGTTGTGCCTTTGGACGCTTCGGCCATCGAATTATCTCGAATCAGCTCTATAAACCCATGCAGAATGCGCATATCACTTGTGTGTATTATTCTTTTAGTTCCTCAATGTTGACGTATGTTGGCCTGTAGCCATACGTGATATCGACTTTGACACCCAGAATATTTCAGTCGTTTGTTGAAGAACGTAGTCCATCAGTAAACTCTTAATATGCATATGACATCTTAACTATTCCAGTTGTATTCTGCGAACACGTGCAAAACATATCGACAGGTCGAGGCTCAATACCCATGGAGTACGCTCGGGTAACCATGGAATACGCAGCGTATTCACCTACTCAGGTAACAGGGACAAAGAGGCAGGTCATGGGATAAATACGAAAACAGAGCTACGTGTGAACAACGCAATACGAACAACACACATATTGAACAGTCGTAACAAAAACCACATACCTTCAATTATGATCACGTTGCAGACGGCAAAAGACTTATTCCCATTGTTAGAACATTTGAGGACACTGTTGTTGTTGGCGTTGACATTAGCTTTTAAACGTAGCGTCGTGTTTGTTGGTTGTCTGATGACTGAGTAGTTGCCGTTGAAAACAGAGCAGTTTTCACAAGGTGGAGGCGTACACCTGGTACAATTCCCAATTCTGGTCTCAATCCCTTCCTTTGTGATGGACCAGTAAATGTGTTGGCCCTGTCTCAGTCCTGTGCAGGTTACGGAGGTTGGCTGGTTTGATAAAACGTCAATATTCATGTCCTGGTTACACTCAGCAAAGGAATAGTTTGCAGCAACAACTGTAAGATAAGCATGGTACTATGAACAGCATTCATGTACACACAAAAATATGAATATCGTGACGTCATAGAAGAGCGTAGAGTAAAATGAATATATCCGACTTGAAAGAAAGGAATCAACAAACCAACAAACAAACCAGGTAACCGATCCTCTCCCACCCTCTCTGCTTTGGAAAACGGTAACACATTCTAAAAATACCTGCCATCTAATGATGGCAATCAGGTAGATCACCCGGCTATGGCATAGTATGACTAAATCATGATTTAACTTGTAGACATGTCAAATATCAACAACACATTAGACGTTTTCTGGAGAGAAAAAACAACATTGCTAGCGAGCAACTTTGTTTGTTTGCCATTGTGTTTGTGCTTTAGCTGTACAGCAAAGTGGGACACTCACCTCGAGACTGCCCACAGAACAGGCATGCGAAGAAAAGAAACAGCTGCATCTTTCAGCTACGTTAAGGTCGCAATTGGCTAGAAAGTGTAGCAGCGTCTTCTTAAAAAAAAAGTATCGCAAAAC
This sequence comes from Littorina saxatilis, assembly GCF_037325665.1. Lineage (NCBI taxonomy): Eukaryota > Metazoa > Mollusca > Gastropoda > Littorinimorpha > Littorinidae > Littorina > Littorina saxatilis. The sequence continues at coordinate 39,143 of NW_027127177.1, forward strand.
ACATCCGCAACTGCAGGACTTGAATCAGGTGCAGAAATTAAAGCGCAGGCAGCGTACCTTAGTACAGCGATTCTAAATGCAAGTTAACTCCCTCTTAGAAGTGTTACGATGTCAGACGGATATGCAAATCATTGGTTAATGTGTGAAATAAGGTCTTTCTTGACCGAAATATAACAAAGTAAGGCCAGAAATATAGAGTTCACTTGTTTCACTTGTATCATCGGCTAAACTGACTTTATGTACACCCGTCTCAAGACATCTGCGAATCCAGCACACAACATCCTGTTGCAGTCTTCAGCCACACCTAAAGACTGAATCACTGAACAGATTTTCTACATTTAAAATCGTATTCAATCACAATGGCCAAATCATCAATCTGCTTTGTATATGTTTTCCTACTTCCTTGCACAGGAGTGATCATGACTCCAACGAGGTAAAACTCGATCCACGGTACTAGAATCTCTGTGCGTATGATACTTGCACTTTATCCTCATGGCATTATGTGAAGAGATGAGCATACGAAAATAGCAAACGCTGTTGTTTATAGTTCTTTGATTGCCGACACGCCTTTCTCAACAGATCCAATTAGGCTGAGGAGATTAAGGGCAGGTCAGCACGACTTTTCCTCTGATGGCAGTAAAACTAGTGTACATTGAGAAAGACACATACACAAAATCCCTACAGCGTTGCTGTTGTTTCAATATTCTCCCCGTCTCTTTTTTAACACACATACACATACGCAGAAACATACACAGACAGACAGACAGAGAGATAGACATACAGACAGATATACAGACAGATATACAGACATGCAAACATTCATGAACACACACACACACACACACACACATACTGGTGTGAGCCACGTTATCCGGTCAGTGACTTTGCACAATCATTAAGATGCCGGGAAAAATGAGCAGAGTTTACAGGCCGATTCTGTCCAGATTTGAGATGAAACTTTATTTTGTAATTCTAAATGAAGTTGGAAAGAAATCATTCGCCTATTTTGAAACTTTAGCTAAGCTGACATTTTACATGAATAGAGATGCCATGTAGTGTATGTTGACATTTACTATCATAAAGTGGTCAAAAGGCAGCTTAACGGTGCTCCTACTAACACACACACACACACACACACACACACACTTTCGTATATTATAAACATAAATCATCCAAATTAAATATACCGGCCTCTTTCGGTCACATCGCTGCTCTTGCCGCTGCTCTCTCCAAACTACGGCGTCCATTTTCAGTGTCAACTGAACTTGTGGCGCGCCGAACTTGTGTGACCTTGTGTGAGGAATTTTACAGCGTATGCGCGGTCACGTGTTACCCAAGAGGTGTGTAAAAAACATGCATCCGTGACATTTTACCTCCATTTTGCTGCCTGACGTAAAACGAAACGAAACTTAATTTAGGGGTATTTATTGACCGTTTTATACGGCTTTTGACAATATTTTCCTATGCTGCCGGCAGGATATACCGACCCGGCATCCTTATGAGGGTGTGTAAACTTGCAAAAGGCAGCTTAACGGGGCTCACACAAACACACACATGCAAACATTCCCACCCCCTCTCACACTACCCACTCCACACACACAAACACACACACACACACACACACATAGGCCTACACACACGCACGCACGCACGCACGCACGCACGCACACACACACACACACACACACACGCACGCACGCACGCACGCACGCACGCACGCACACACACACACACATACACACGCACACACACACACACACACATACTTGTTTTCCCCTCGTTATTGTGACCATTGGCCGGCCCCATCGTTGTTTTGACAGTGCCTGCTGAAGTGACCGTTTGACCAATAGATAAGAAATTCCACATCAAGCTTATTTAAATTGGCCAAAAGTGAATGTGCATAATTACACTCACATACACTCAATATTTCAATAAACTGAAACACCGCCTGCATTGTGTTGACAAAGATGATACACACGATACACACTTGTGTGTGAACGTTGTTTTGACCGGGGTATACATGTTTTCCCCTCGTTATTGTGACCATTGGCCGGTCCCATCGTTGTTTTGACAGTGCCTGCTGAAGTGACCGTTTGACCAATAGATAAGAAATTCCACATCAAGCTTATTTAAATTGGCCAAAAGTGAATGTGCATAATTACACTCACATACACTCAGTATTTCAATAAACTGAAACACCGCCTGCATTGTGTTGACAAAGATGATACACACGATACACACTCGTGTGTGAACGTTGTTTTGACCGGGGTATACATGTTTTCCCCTCGTTATTGTGACTATTGGCCAGTTCCATCGTTGTTTTGACAGTGCCTGCTGAAGTGACCGTTTGACCAATAGATAAGAAATTCCACATCAAGCTTATTTAAATTGGCCAAAAGTGG
>NW_027127178.1:0-5000 GCF_037325665.1 Littorina saxatilis
GAAAGAAAACAACAAGTCGCGTAAGGCGAAAATACAATATTTAGTCAAGTAGCTGTCGAACTCACAGAATGAAACTGAACGCAATGCCATTTTTCAGCAAGACCGTATACTCGTAGCATCGTCAGTCCACCGCTCATGGCAAAGGCAGTGAAATTGACAAGAAGAGCGGGGTAGTAGTTGCGCTAAGAAGGATAGCACGCTTTTCTGTACCTCTCTTTGTTTTAACTTTCTGAGCGTGTTTTTAATCCAAACATATCATATCTATATGTTTTTGGAATCAGGAACCGACAAGTAATAAGATGAAAGTGTTTTTAAATTGATTTGGACAATTTAATTTTGATAATAATTTTTATATATTTAATTTTCAGAGCTTGTTTTTAATCCAAATATAACATATTTATATGTTTTTGGAATCAGCAAATGATGGAGAATAAGATAAACGTAAATTTGGATCGTTTTATAAATTTTTATTTTTTTTTACAATTTTCAGATTTTTAATGACCAAAGTCATTAATTAATTTTTAAGCCACCAAGCTGAAATGCAATACCGAAGTCCGGGCTTTGTCGAAGATTACTTGACCAAAATTTCAACCAATTTGGTTGAAAAATGAGGGCGTGACAGTGCCGCCTCAACTTTCACGAAAAGCCGGATATGACGTCATCAAAGACATTTATAAAAAAAATGAAAAAAATGTTCGGGGATTTCATACCCAGGAACTCTCATGTCAAATTTCATAAAGATCGGTCCAGTAGTTTAGTCTGAATCGCTCTACACACACACACAGACACACACACACACACACACACACACACACACACACGCACACACACACACGCACACACACACGCACATACACCACGACCCTCGTTTCGATTCCCCCTCGATGTTAAAATATTTAGTCAAAACTTGACTAAATATAAAACAAGTCGCGTAAGGCGAAAATACAATATTTAGTCAAGTAGCTGCCCTTTTTCAGCAAGACCGTATACTCGTAGCATCGTCAGTCCACCGCTCATGGCAAAGGCAGTGAAATTGACAAGAAGAGCGGGGTAGTAGTTGCGCTAAGAAGGATAGCACGCTTTTCTGTACCTCTCTTTGTTTTAACTTTCTGAGCGTGTTTTTAATCCAAACATATCATATCTATATGTTTTTGGAATCAGGAACCGACAAGGAATAAGATGAAAGTGTTTTTAAATTGATTTGGACAATTTAATTTTGATAATAATTTTTATATATTTAATTTTCAGAGCTTGTTTTTAATCCGAATATAACATATTTATATGTTTTTGGAATCAGCAAATGATGGAGAATAAGATAAACGTAAATTGGGATCGTTTTATAAATTTTTAATTTTTTTTACAATTTTCCGATTTTTAATGACCAAAGTCATTAATTAATTTTTAAGCCACCAAGCTGAAATGCAATACCGAACCCCGGGCTTCGTCGAAGATTACTTGACCAAAATTTGAACCAATTTGGTTGAAAAATGAGGGCGTGACAGTGCCGCCTCAACTTTCACGAAAAGCCGGATATGACGTCATCAAAGACATTTATCAAAAAAATGAAAAAAATGTTCGGGGATTTCATACCCAGGAACTCTCATGTCAAATTTCATAAAGATCGGTCCAGTAGTTTAGTCTGAATCGCTCTACACACACACACACACACACGCACGCACACACATACGCACATACACCACGACCCTCGTTTCGATTCCCCCTCGATGTTAAAATATTTAGTCAAAACTTGACTAAATATAAAAAGAGAATAAGAGCGATTCTAAATCTTTCTCGGATGACCCCCTGGGTTCTTGAGACAAGAAAAATCAACTTGTAACCAGCCAACAGGAATAACACATTTCGTCAAAGGTACGGCCGGGTTGGTGGCGGGGTGTTAGGTGGATGAATAAAAAAAAACTGTTTAATAGTTTTAGGTTCTCATCTCTGGTTGTCATTATGCAAGTATACAGGCAGTTAATAGAATTACACGCACATTTTCTGGCTGTTTCTTTATCAAGACGATTACATTTAAAGCTAAATTGTTTTAGTTCAGTATATTCGCCCCTCGAACAGTGACGACATTGTTTGAACAACAAGTTTTGAATAATTTGAAGTTCAAACAATGTCGTCACTATGATTCAATATAGAAGAAAGGCTCTAATATAGACCGGCTCCTAATATGGGCCATCTTCTGTTCTAACAAACAAATGGTGCTATAGCGCTCAAAACAATGTCATTCGATACATTTACCCTATCTGGATAACTTGGACATTTATGGGTCTTTTTTACAATGATTTTCCCAGGCTCCTAATATGGACCGGTTGTGATTTTGTTCTGTATGCATTTGTTGCTGAATGTCTGCAAAAGACAAATTGCAAACACACACACACACACACCCAAAGACAAATTGCAAACACACACACACACACAAACACACACGCTCGCACACACACACACATACGCACATGCACACACGCACACGCGCGCGCACACGCGCACACACATACACACAAACACACACTCACACACACGCACACACACACACACACACACACACACACACAACTCAACCACACACTTTCAGGCCTACACATAATCTGCGCTTATATTTCCAAAGATACGCAAGAAATGTAACTGCACACGATGAATTTATCTCAGCTATTCAAAATAAGAACCAGGAAAAAAAATCCTGCAAGCCATTAATGATTAATGACATTGCAAAAAAAACACCATCGGCTATTTGAGCAAAAATAAACGAAAAAAATTAAAATAAATTAAAAAAATAAAAAGGAAAAAAAGAAAAACAAAACAAAACAAAACAATCAACTAAACTGGATGCACTCGCTCATCCTTAAAAGCTGCCATTGATGCAAATCTTGGACAACACGTGTGACATTACAGCTAAACCACTCAAATGTGGCGTACTCTGCAACACCTCTGCACGTGATTTCGGTGAAAGGCGGGCGCTAAATAATTCTCGGGTAACCCTTTACAACATTTGAAGTAGATCTATCTTCCCGTCATCAATTCAGTACCAGGGATTTGTGGGCTTGAGGGATCTGTCAGCTCGTGCATGTATCCACAAAACACTTTCGCACACATTGCACTGACCGGCCTACACTGCCTACAATAGCTCTAATACAAGCGATAACACAGAATTGCACACTGCATTCCACATTATCCCCATAAGAAAACAGCAAGTGCGAAACGTTTGGTGCCACAAATACCCGTGTGACTTGGAATAATAGGCCGTGAAAAGTAGGATATGCGCCGAAATGGCTGCGATCTGCTGGCCGATGTGAATGCGTGATGTATTGTGTAAAATAAAATTCCATCTCACACGGCATAAATAAATCCCTGCGCCTTGAATATGTGCGCGATATAAATTGCATAAAATAAAAATAAAAAAATAAAAAAATAAATACCTGCGCTTAGAACTGTACCCACGGAATACGCGCGATATAAGCCTCATATTGATTGATTGATTGATTTGTTGTTTGATGTTGTTGTTGTTTGTTTGTTTTTTATTGGGTGGGTTTTTTGTGGTCTTTCTTTCTGTCTGTCTTTCTGTCTTTCTTTCTTTGGGTTTCTGGTTGGTCGATTGGTTTGTTGGTTAGTACGATGCGATCGAACCACTTGTGGCAAACTCGTGGGCAGTGTGCCGTTTATGTCTGCACAGCATGCATAAATCCAAGCCACTACGGAGTCTAACTTTGTGCTTAGTCAGTCTATTTTAAACCGTGTGTCGGAAGAACAGCTGCATAAAGCATCCTTTGCGTCCAACCTGTCTCCTAGGAAATCTGTCTTCAAATTATAAGATGGGTGGACAAATGGCCAACCGACATCGCAGGCCGCTCCACAGCATTGCTAAAACATGATGGAACACTGCAAATACCGGTACTTTCGCTGCCATGGCTCGGCGCTTGTCTCAATTTTGCATAAGTTTGCAAGGGGACAAGCCGAGTTCTCCATTAGTATCGCAAACTGTCTTTAGACCCGCTCCCTTTGGCGTCGCAAAATGACGATAGAACTGATCCCATTGGCATCGTAAATAGACGGTTATAAAATATAGTCCAAACACTTGGCACAAGGAGACAAGTCAAGTGTCGGCTACCAAATGCGTGCACGCTTGCGGACACCTTAAAGGCACAGTAAGCCTCCCGTAAACCATCACTGAGCTCCCCGAGCCTCAACATATAGTGCAAGCATACTTTCATTTGAACGCTCACCTAACGGGAACATCCTGGCTGCTTTCTGTCGAGAGTGAGACATTTTCAAAGAATTTATTTTCGTGGACTATCCGAACAGATTATCAGGTGCCTCGTTTTGGCGCTTGACCTAACTTTTAAAATCTAAATAATAAATTGACAGCTTGTTACACAAACATTCTTAAATCATAAAATAAATCTATTTTCATCAAGACAAGATCAGTAAAATTCGAAGTTTTGAAAGTTTGAAAAAAAGAAGAGCCCGGAAACGTGTCACGCAAAACGTCTTTCTCGTAGCAGACGACGGTTCTGCATAGCGCCAGTTCCCCTGCTGAACGACCAACCGCCACCGCTCTAGTTCGTGTAAATCGCAGCCGTTTGTTGCGTTTTAGATTTAGAGGTACACAATAACGTGCTATTGCAGATAAGCTTACAGCAAAAAAATATCTTTGAAAATTGCTCGCTCTTTACGGAGGGCACCTATAGGATGTTCTCCTTATCGGAGCCTCGATCATACTGACATTTTTTGTGAAATGCGCTGCATTGTTTTGCACAGTATCATTTTGGTCGCCACTTCATTGTCAAAGGACATAAGTACCGCTTCCATCGGCTTTGCAAAAGGACTTTAGTGTCGCTGCCACTGGCATAACAAAAGGACTTTAGTGTCGCTGGCACTGGCATATCAAAAGGACTTTAGTGCCTCTCCCATTGGCATCACAAAAGGACTTTTGAGCCGCTCACATTAGTATAGCAAAAGGATAGTTAGGAAATATAGTTCAGAAACTCAGCTCT
>NW_027127178.1:10000-43167 GCF_037325665.1 Littorina saxatilis
CTTATTTATCTTCAAAATAATCAACCCAATAATTATTAACCCAATACTTAATAAAATCCAAAGTGAGGAAGAAGAGGAGGAAGACGAGACACACGAAAGAGATGTAAAAATCAGTCAATAAGATTTAAGATAATTATGTCCCTTCCATTTCCAAGACATTTTAACACAAATGAATCTCCCAAGCCCCTCGGGGAGAAGTAAAAATTCTTCCTCGGGTTGGTTTTGAAATGTTCGCAGACAATCACCACGAATTTTGCCGGGGAAAGATGGGAGACCAATAAAAGCAAGTAAGGGTATAAATATAAAAAGGCAGTAAAACGTAATTAGGGAAGAAGAAAAGAGCAAAATCATTGCACTCTTACGAAATTCCGGGGCAATTTATGGATCGGATTACGTCCACTTGGGGCGGGGTCGTATAAACCTTTCGCTGCGCAACTTGGAGGAACATCAATTTCTTAATACGAAATTACTCTCTGCGTGGCCTGCGCATTATTGTGAGGGATGTATAGTTCATTTGTCTTGGGTGTGGTCATGTAGGCTTGTGAATACACCAGCTTGAAATAGTTTAATGAGTTTCGATTCTATTGTTACTGATGCACGTGCAATGCCAACATATATGTGACCCTCCACCACGGAATGAGTCGCATGTCACCTTTACATGATTTTCATATTTTTACATTGTCATAAAGAGTTTTTTATGCTCTATCCAGTGGAAAAGAGCAAACACTGTTTGAGTTATAAGCCTGTGACTAAGGTGACCCACACACGGTTACCAGACACTCCCCGGACTTATATTAAGCCTAGCGCAGAACCGCGCGAGGTGACATGCGACTCATTTCGTGGTGGAGGGTCACATATATGTTTTACTAGAGGAATACCCGCTTCGCCGGGTAGCCGGCTTCGCCGGGATGAAATACTTAGAGCCGTACGCCGGCTTTGCCGGGTCCGAACAATGGACCCGCCAAGCTTAGGTCCCTCCCAGATTCGTGGAATGGGAACAGCACGAAAATGATTCAGTGGCCATGCCATTCCTGACCATATCGAGTCCCATCCTTGTCGACGAATGTAACCGTGTTAATCACCTTTGGAGGCGAACTCCACTCAAACAGGATTGAGCAATTTAGAGCTTATCTGTAAGCCCTTTTGAACTGTTATGGCTTTTCAAAGGAAGGCCAGTACATACAAATACACAAAAGCCGCCAGACCACATCACAAACAGAACTGAACAATCCCCAGGTGTTGCTCACATAGAGAGACACACACACACACACACACACACACAAACACAGAGAAGCCGTATCTATAGAGAGATAGATGACAGTGTATTTTTCGCGTGGTTATAAATTGATTCGACCTTTGCACTTTTACAGTGAGGATAATTTACGGGTCCAATTTACGTTCTGGACACTGCGGTGACTGTCTAAAAATAGTATCAGAACGCCGGGAATATCCGAAGATGCCCCACTCATACTATAGTGCACCATACGAAGGAAGGGAGGTAAACGCTGAAAACCTGGAGAAGATAAGGAAGAGTTACTTATAATGGTGAAATGAACACAAAAACCAAAATCGGTTCAGCGCTGCGCGCTGAGAGCACGTGTTGAAATATCTCATCGATGATATTGTGTCCGGGGTGTAGCTGAATACGGTGTCCAAATTTGAAAAAGATCCACCGAGAACTTTGGCGTTGTGATGTGGTGTAGCGGCTTTGGTGTGTCGGTATGGGGGCCCGAGTAGCTGAGGTGTAACCAAAATCGGTTCAGCGCTGCGCGCTGAGAGCACGTGTTGAAATATCGACCAGGTTGTGTCCTGTCCCGGGTCTACCTGAATATGCCCACCAAATTTGAAGCAGATCCATCGAGAACTTTGGCCGTGCATCGCGAACTCTCACACACACACACACAGACACACACACAGACACAAGTCGTATATATATATAGATGGTCGGACTTGTGAAATAAGCGTTCTGTCACTGGTCATCATCTTCATTCTAAATGTGGGAGTATTTTTTTTTAATTTATACTCAATGGCAAAAGTTAGTACACTATTTTCAACTTTGTGTCAAGTGCGTAATATCAAACACACACGATTCTTGCTTTAATAACAGTTGGTTAAAACAAGACTTTATTCAATTTGTATCATGACATAAACATGACATAAACAAATAAATAGCATTTAGGATTTCTAACTCAAGCATAGTGCTTATACTATAGTGCTTTAATAACAGTTCACGGAAGCCACTTAACTGTGGATTGCACGTGAATATTATTAATCTGCGCAAAGGAACGGAGTCACGGTTTGCATGTGCAGTTTACGATTTTTCGGCCTGTTTGTTTTTGTTTGTTTGTTTGTTTGCTTAACGCCCAGCCGACCACGAAGGGCCATATTAGGGCGGTGCTGCTTTGACAACGTGCGCCACACACAAGACAGAAGTCGCAGCACAAGCTTTATGTCTCACCCAGTCACATTATTCTGACACCGGACCAACCAGTCCCATAATGCCAGACGCCAGGCGGAGCAGCAACTAGATTGCCAATTTTAAAGTCTTAGGTATGACCCGGCCGGGGTTCGAACCCACGACCTCCCAATCACGGGGCGGACGCCTTATCACTAGGCCAACCGATTTCGGCATGTGAACCTCCGTCGCCTAAGTAAAAAAAAAGTCCAAATTTACTTGTGAGAATTTACAACGAAAAAGGCAAAACAAATCCAATAAGTCTGATATTCGTGACGTCACACGCAGACAAATTTTCCATTTTTGAGGGAGAAAAAAGTCACTAAAAAGTGTGACAGTATGTACATGTAGCTTTAAAGGTGGTCGTCTACATTTGTGATTTTTTTCTCAATAATCTTATGGTTAGATTTCGATACAAAATTATGTCAAATGATGAATGAACCATGGGGAAAAAAATTATAGAAAAAAATATATGTAAAAAAAGATTTTATTTTTGGGTAGCGTGACTCACGCTTCCAATATTTTGTTTTCTGTTTGCTGATAACATGTGCTTTGCCTAAAAATACTGACCAATCAAATTCATGTCACTATGCTTATGGCCACGCCCAAACAAGTGCAGCAACAGTTTGACACTGGAGCGCTGTCCACGCTTTTTTTTATATTTAGTCAAGTTTTGACTAAATATTTTAACATCGAGGGGGAATCGAAACGAGGGTCGTGGTGTATGTGCGTGTGTGCGTGTGTGCGTGTGTGCGTGTGTGTGTGTGTCTGTGTGTGTGTAGAGCGATTCAGACTAAACTACTGGACCGATCTTTATGAAATTTGACATGAGAGTTCCTGGGTATGAAATCCCCGAACGTTTTTTTCATTTTTTTGATAAATGTCTTTGATGACGTTATATCCGGCTTTTCGTGAAAGTTGAGGCGGCACTGTCACGCCCTCATTTTTCAACCAAATTGGTTGAAATTTTGGTCAAGTAATCTTCGACGAAGCCCGGACTTCGGTATTGCATTTCAGCTTGGTGGCTTAAAAATTAATTGATGACTTTGGTCATTAAAAATCTGAAAATTGTAAAAAAAAAAAAAAAATTTATAAAACGATCCAAATTTACGTTTATCGTATTCTCCATCATTTGCTGATTCCAAAAACATATAAATATGTTATATTCGGATTAAAAACAAGCTCTGAAAATTAAATATATAAAAATTATTATCAAAATTAAATTGTCGAAATCAATTTAAAAACACTTTCATCTTATTCCTTGTCGGTTCCTGATTCCAAAAACATATAGATATGATATGTTTGGATTAAAAACACGCTCAGAAAGTTAAAACAAAGAGAGGTACAGAAAAGCGTGCTATCCTTCTTAGCGCAACTACTACCCCGCTCTTCTTGTCAATTTCACTGCCTTTGCCATGAGCGGTGGACTGACGATGCTACGAGTATACGGTCTTGCTGAAAAATGGCAGCTACTTGACTAAATATTGTATTTTCGCCTTACGCGACTTGTTTTATAAATGCACGGGATCTGAGAGGAGTTTTACGCTTGGCATTTTCCAAATAAGGATATCCTACTATGAGTACTACACTGGAATACCACAATGAATTTTCAAACGGCTACACTGGCTTCGTCTTTCCTGATCGAAAGGGGGTGTATTGATGATATTAGTAGATAATAAACTCTGAATTTTAATGGTCAAATGGCGATTTCGGTATAAAAATGTAGACAAGGACCTTTTTAAATGTATCGTGATAAATATGCTTTGAGGAAAGAGAATAGAGGTAGGTCTCTCAAACAAACTGAGACATTGTAACCATACAAATTGATGTAATTAATAAATACTGTTTCCTTATAATTATATCCTTGGCCTGCAGAGAAAGATTTAGAAATACTTGCACATTTTGTTTGTCTATGTTCAGTAAATTAGAAAGGTTTTAAAGTACAGCACCTTCGTAACATGGAAACCAAAGGTTGTGACATGGAGTTAAATTATAACAATTAAAGAAAAAGAAGACACAAATATACACCAGCTTGTCCCAATGTCTCCCAGATCAACATGCAATGACTAATCATTTTGAAACATACACACTTTGAAGGCAAAATGAACAAGGTTTCAGGTGATAATATTTGTTTTATGATTGGTTCGTTCATATATAAATTTGACAGCAAGAAAAACACGCCGTGTACTATTTGTTTTGCTGGAGGGCGTGTGTCAAAGTCAGTTTACTTTATGTCACCGCCAGTGGCACCACTCAAGAGTTAGACAAGAAAAAGACACATTTAAAAGTATTTCAAATGTCCTGACCACACCGTTTTCTTTCTAACAATTTAATTTACCTGTTGTACTTGATTAGTTTTTGTTGTTGTGAGGTCTAGTTTTAGCTTTTGTTGTATAGTGAGCGAGTACTTGAGTTATAATCTGCTTTGTTGGTTGGTCGATTGGTTGGTTGGTTGGTTGGTTGGTTGGTTGAACCATACACACAAATGACATTTCATAGGTCTAAGAGTCAATAGGTTCATCTGTCGATGAAAGTAAGATCCAACGAAAATTTGACGAAAAAATGGATCACGCACAAATGTCAGTGCACCCTTGGATCGTGCACTTATTCTCTCAAAGGGTCATTCTCAGATTACTGTCCCAGAGGGGGGTGACCTACTTCATGAAAGGTTTACACCCATCATGTTCCATCAAATCAACTACATGCTGTATCTGTATTTTGTCTCAAGGAATACATTTTTATGTTTTCGACCCACATTTGACTACTTTTTCATTGCAAATTTGTTTGACATTTTAGTTTGCTAAATATCGGCTGATTTAAAGCCGCCATTTTGTGACATTCTTCTCTTGACGAAAAACAGACGTTTATCTCCAGTAAACTAAGAGTGAAGAGTGCAAACAAAGTGTACAGGTGCAAAGAGATTATGTGCATGTTTATGACCACAATATCCGTTTTAAAAAGAATTCGTTTTTACATTTAGTCAAGTTTTAACTAAATGTTTTAACACAGAGGGGGGAATCGAGACGAGGGTCGTGGTGTATGTGTGTGTGTGTGTATGTGTGTCTGTCTGTCTGTCTGTCTGTATATGTGTGTGTGTTGAGCGATTCAGACTAAACTACTGGGCCGATCTTTATGAAATTTGACATGAGAGTTCCTGGGTATGATATCCCCGGACGTTATTTTCATTTTTTCGATAAATACCTTTGATGACGTCATATCCGGCTTTTTGTAAAAGTTGAGGCGGCACTGTCACACCCTCATTTTTCAATCAAATTCGATGAAGGCCGGGGTTTGGTATTGCATTTCAGCTTGGTGGCTTAAAAACTAATGAGTGAGTTTGGTCATTAAAAATCGGAAACTTGTAATTAAAATTATGTTTTTATTAAACGAACCCAAAACAATTTCATCTTATTCTTCGTCATTTTCTGATTCCAAAAACATATACATATGTTATATTTGGATTAAAAACAAGCTCTGAAAATTAAAAATATAAAAATTATGATCAAAATTAAATTTCCGAAATCGTTTTAAAAACTATTTCATCTTATTCCTTGTCGGTTCCTGATTTCAAAAACATATAGATATGATATGTTTGGATTAAAAACACGCTCAGAAAGTTAAAACGAAGAGAGGTACAGTAAAGCGTGCTATGAAGCACAGCGCAATCGCTACCGCGCCAAACAGGCTCGTCACTTTCACTGCCTTTTGCACTAGCGGCGGACCACGTTCAGTTTCATTCTGTGAGTTCCACAGCTTGACTAAATGTAGTAATTTCGCCTTACGCGACTTGTTTACGCATTAATTTGACCGAGCCCAAAATGCTGTTCGGTCGAGGCATCGTGTCACGAATTATCCGGCACAGATAACCACTCATGGGCACACAATAACAATGTGTTTGATCTACCTTGCAGGGACACTTTATTTTCACACATTACTGCTACACAAACAAAGCTTTTGTTACTAAATATATAGTTTTGTTTGCCGGTAATTGCAACATGAATCTCAGAGGAGGTCTTGGTGTCACACATTTTGGCCTCGACCGAACAAAACATTTTTGCATTTAATTAAATACTGAACAATATTTTGTTTAAACTACTTGAACACAATTTCATCCTGTCATGAGCCTGGAACCAGAAATGCTCACAACAGTAGAAATGATTGGTTATTGAGCGCGAGACTTGCAGTTTAACTTCCGTGTCTGTCAAATTGTCAATGCCTCGACCGAACATGGTTTTGGACGGTTACGTACTTTGCCGCTCCATATAAGGGAAACCAACAAGTTTATTTGAGTTTTTTGTCCACTTCTAGTTTTATCACTCCCCAATTATTTTGCACATGAAGTTTTCAACGATTTTCTTTAAACTTTATTTTTCGATGACTATGTGAGAATGTCACGCTTTTGGACCATGACTCTGAGAATGACCCCAAAACGAGTGCGGTTACCCCCCTTAATCAACACAGAGATGAAGAAGAAAACACAATCACACCGTACGAAAACAAATATTACGATCACATCACAACAATCTCGCGTTACTCCTGATTCTTCAGATTGTTCAGCCGACCGTTAATCAACTTTCGGCGGTAATAGCAACCGAGGTCTTTAATTAATAACGGCAATACTTACCAAGTGGGATAAAGTCCAGGTTGACAGGTCCGTAATTTACGTCCAATCGGCACGCGAGCGCAAAGGTATGCACACAGTTTTACCTGTCGGCAGAAAATGACAGGCACAACGACCATACCTGTAGCCTTTCGCATCATCCGCTCTGCTTCACCGAGTGATCAATAATTATAGCTGCATGTGTATCAGTGGCACGTTGGAAAAAGAGTTGAAATGCACAACAGCAAGAAAGCGAAACTCGTATTGCAGACGGCGAAGAAAACTCCAAAAGTCAGCAAACACTTTGACATTTAGGTCCGACAGTTCCATCTGCGCCTCGATTGAATATAAGCATTACAGTGGAAACCATCCTTTGAAGACCCCCCCCCCCCCCCCCCCAAATAAATTAAAACTACCTCCATTCTACGACCCTGTTTTTCAGATTTTCTGTTCATAATCTCTGTAAACTGACCCCATTTTTAGACTCCCTCCTTTTTAAGACCTGACTTCTCAGGTTTTCGAGGGTCTTAAAAGGGGGTTCCATTGTATTACATGTGACTGAAACAAATGCCGGGAATCAGGAGAGAGTGGGGCATGGGGATAGGACGAACGCGGGCTTAACACTGTCAGCTGGGAAACAGGAGAGAGTGGGGCATGGGGATAGGACGAACGCGGGCTTAACACTGTCAGCTGGGAAACAGGAGAGAGTGGGGCATGGGGATAGGACGAACGCGGGCTTAACACTGTCAGCTGGGAAACAGGAGAAAGTGGGGCATGGGGATAGGACGAACGCGCACTTAACACTGTCAGCTGGGAAACAGGAGGGAGTGGGGCATGGTGATAGGACGAACGCGGGCTTAACACTGTCAGCTGGGAAATAGGAGAGAGTGGGGCATGGGGATAGGACGAACGCGCGCTTAACACTGTCAGCTGGGAAACAGGAGAGAGTGGGGCATGGGGATAGGACGAACGCGCACTTAACACTGTCAGCTGGGAAACAGGAGAGAGTGGGGCATGGGGATAGGACGAACGCGGGCTTAACACTGTCAGCTGGGAAACAGGAGAGAGTGGGGCATGGGGATAGGACGAACGCGGACTTAACACTGTCAGCTGGGAAACAGGAGAGAGTGGGGCATGGGGATAGGACGAACGCGCACTTAACACTGTCAGCTGGGAAACAGGAGAGAGTGGGGCATGGGAATAGGACGAACGCGCACTTAACACTGTCAGCTGGGAAACAGGAGAGAGTGGGGCATGGGGATAGGACGAACGCGCACTTAACACTGTCAGCTGGGAAACAGGAGAGAGTGGGGCATGGGGATAGGACGAACGCGCACTTAACACTGTCAGCTGGGAAACAGGAGAGAGTGGGGCATGGAGATAGGACGAACGCGCACTTAACACTGTCAGCTGGGAAACAGGAGAGAGTGGGGCATGGGGATAGGACGAACGCGCACTTAACACTGTCAGCTGGGAAACAGGAGAGAGTGGGGCATGGGGATAGGACGAACGCGCACTTAACACTGTCAGCTGGGAAACAGGAGAGAGTGGGCCATGGGGATAGGACGAACGCGCACTTAACACTGTCAGCTGGGAAACAGGAGAGAGTGGGGCATGGGGATAGGACGAACGCGCACTTAACACTGTCAGCTGAGAAACAGGAGAGAGTGGGGCATGGGGATAGGACGAACGCGGGCTTAACACTGTCAGCTTGGAAACAGGAGAGAGTGGGGCATGGGGATAGGACGAACGCGGACTTAACACTGTCAGCTGGGAAACAGGAGAGAGTGGGGCATGGGGATAGGACGAACGCGCACTTAACACTGTCAGCTGGGAAACAGGAGAGAGTGGGGCATGGAGATAGGACGAACGCGCACTTAACACTGTCAGCTGAGAAACAGGAGAGAGTGGGGCATGGGGATAGGACGAACGCGCACTTAACACTGTCAGCTGGGAAACAGGAGAGAGTGGGGCATGGGGATAGGACGAACGCGCACTTAACACTGTCAGCTGGGAAACAGGAGAGAGTGGGGCATGGGGATAGGACGAACGCGGGCTTAACACTGTCAGGTGGGAAACAGGAGAGAGTGGGGCATGGGGATAGGACGAACGCACACTGTCAGCCGGGAAACAGGGGAGAGTGGGGCATGGGGATAGGACGAACGCGCACTTAACACTGTCAGCTGGGAAACAGGGGAGAGTGGGGCATGGGGATAGGACGAACGCGCACTTAACACTGTCAGCTGGGAAACAGGGGAGAGTGGGGCATGGGGATAGGACGAACGCGGACTTAACACTGTCAGCTGGGAAACAGGGGAGAGTGGGGCATGGGGATAGGACGAACGCGCATTTAACACTGTCAGCTGAGAAACAGGGGAGAGTGGGGCATGGGGATAGGACGAACGCGGACTTAACACTGTCAGCTGGGAAACAGGGGAGAGTGGGGCATGGGGATAGGACGAACGCGCACTTAACACTGTCAGCTGGGAAACAGGGGAGAGTGGGGCATGGGGATAGGACGAACGCGGACTTAACACTGTCAGCTGGGAAACAGGGGAGAGTGGGGCATGGGGATAGGACGAACGCGCACTTAACACTGTCAGCTGGGAAACAGGAGAGAGTGGGCCATGGGGATAGGACGAACGCGCACTTAACACTGTCAGCTGGGAAACAGGAGAGAGTGGGGCATGGGGATAGGACGAACGCGCACTTAACACTGTCAGCTGAGAAACAGGAGAGAGTGGGGCATGGGGATAGGACGAACGCGGGCTTAACACTGTCAGCTTGGAAACAGGAGAGAGTGGGGCATGGGGATAGGACGAACGCGGACTTAACACTGTCAGCTGGGAAACAGGAGAGAGTGGGGCATGGGGATAGGACGAACGCGCACTTAACACTGTCAGCTGGGAAACAGGAGAGAGTGGGGCATGGAGATAGGACGAACGCGCACTTAACACTGTCAGCTGAGAAACAGGAGAGAGTGGGGCATGGGGATAGGACGAACGCGCACTTAACACTGTCAGCTGGGAAACAGGAGAGAGTGGGGCATGGGGATAGGACGAACGCGCACTTAACACTGTCAGCTGGGAAACAGGAGAGAGTGGGGCATGGGGATAGGACGAACGCGGGCTTAACACTGTCAGGTGGGAAACAGGAGAGAGTGGGGCATGGGGATAGGACGAACGCACACTGTCAGCCGGGAAACAGGGGAGAGTGGGGCATGGGGATAGGACGAACGCGCACTTAACACTGTCAGCTGGGAAACAGGGGAGAGTGGGGCATGGGGATAGGACGAACGCGCACTTAACACTGTCAGCTGGGAAACAGGGGAGAGTGGGGCATGGGGATAGGACGAACGCGGACTTAACACTGTCAGCTGGGAAACAGGGGAGAGTGGGGCATGGGGATAGGACGAACGCGCATTTAACACTGTCAGCTGAGAAACAGGGGAGAGTGGGGCATGGGGATAGGACGAACGCGGACTTAACACTGTCAGCTGGGAAACAGGGGAGAGTGGGGCATGGGGATAGGACGAACGCGCACTTAACACTGTCAGCTGGGAAACAGGGGAGAGTGGGGCATGGGGATAGGACGAACGCGGACTTAACACTGTCAGCTGGGAAACAGGGGAGAGTGGGGCATGGGGATAGGACGAACGCGCACTTAACACTGTCAGCTGGGAAACAGGAGAGAGTGGGGCATGGGGATAGGACGCACGCGCGCTTAACACTGTCAGCTGGGAAACAGGAGAGAGTGGGGCATGGGGATAGGACAAACGCGCGCTTAACACTGTCAGCTGGGAAACAGGAGAGAGTGGGGCATGGGGATAGGACGAACGCGCGCTTAACACTGTCAGCTGGGAAACAGGAGAGAGTGGGGCATGGGGAAAGGACGAACGCGCGCTTAACACTGTCAGCTGGGAAACAGGAGAGAGTGGGGCATGGGGATAGGACGAACGCGGGCTTAACACTGTCAGCTGGGAAACAGGAGAGAGTGGGGCATGGGGATAGGACGAACGCGGGCTTAACACTGTCAGCTGGGAAACAGGAGAGAGTGGGGCATGGGGATAGGACGAACGCGCACTTAACACTGTCAGCTGGGAAACAGGGGAGAGTGGGGCATGGGGATAGGACGAACGCGCGCTTAACACTGTCAGCTGGGAAACAGGAGAGAGTGGGGCATGGGGATAGGACGAACGCGCGCTTAACACTGTCAGCTGGGAAACAGGAGAGAGTGGGGCATGGGGATAGGACGAACGCGGGCTTAACACTGTCAACTGGGAAAGGGTTGAGAGCTATCGATGTTATCATGCTTATCTCGCTCTTGATGATCTGCATGATGTCTTCAATTAATAGCACCAATGCTTACCTTGTGTGTGTGTGTGTGTGTGTGTGTGTGTGTGTGTGTGTGTGTGTGTGTGTGTGTGTGTGTGTGTGTGTGTGCGCGCGTGTGTGTGTGTATGTGTGTGTGTGTTTGTGTGTGTGAGTGTGTTTGTGTGTGCGCGTGTGTGTATGTATGTGTGTGTGTGTGTGTGTGTGTGTGTGTGTGTGTGTGTGTGTGTGTGCGTGTGTGTGTGCGCGTGTGTGCGTATGTACAAGCACTTATGTTCCTCTACCGCCCGTCAATTAATCACGCTATTTTTCTATTCTTTCAAAGGACGACACCAACAGTGAACATATTATGTATTTCATTGAATACCTTAATGCTGATGGAATCTAATGGGTGTTTGAATCAAGCGACCACAAGTATAATCGCTTCGTGTTTCATGTCAGAAAATATTTACGCCAAGCCAGACTTGGTGCTTTTATCACACTCCGCTAATAACACAGAGGACAAGATCACCTGGGCGGTCCATTTGCCGAACAATGAAACCTTTCCAGCAATCATTCCTCCATTACGCATCCTACTGGGAAATAGTGAGATATCGATCTTGCTCGTGTGAACGAAACCAGCGAGAGGTGCCTATCACTTTATTCATGCAGTATATTCAAAGGTACAGTCATTCCCATGTAAACGTGTAAACGATTCACCGTCTCAGATCTTGCCAGGCTTTTACATGGGATAAGGTTATACAGTCGAACCTGCCCTTACGACCACCTGTCTAAGGAGACCACCTGTCTAAGGAGACCACCTGTCTAAGGAGACCACCTGTCTAAGGAGACCACCCCAAAGTATCCCCAATGGTTTTTACGATTATGTAAATCAACTGTCTAAAGAGACCACCTGTCTAAAGAGACCACGACCACCTGTCTAAAGAGACCACCTGTCTAAAGAGACCACTTTTGCTCAGTCCCTTGGCTGGTCTCTTTAGACAGGTTCGACTGTACTTCGACTTGGACACATAAATCTTCTTCTTCTTCGTTCATGGGCTCAGACTCCCACGTTCACTCATGTTTTTAGCACGAGTGGATTTTTACGTGTATGACCGTTTTTACCCCGCCATTCAGGCAGCATACGCCGATTTCGGGGGAGGCATGCTGGGTATTTTCGTGTTTCTATAACCCACCGAACTCTGACATGGATTACAGAATCTTTTCCGTGCGCACTTGGTCTTGTGCTTGCGTGTACACACGAAGGGGGTTAAGTCACTAGCAAGTCTGCACAGAAGTTGACCTGGGAGATCGGAAAAATCTCCACTCTTAACCCACCAGGCGGCAGCGACCGGGATCAGAACTCACGACCTCCCGATTAGGAGGCCGACGTCTTACCACCACGCCACTGCGCCCGTCGGACACATAAATGAAACAAAAGGCATAAGTATGCAGCATCATTATTCAAAGGAACATCCATTCCCGTGTAAACATGTAAACGATTCGGTTCACCATCTCATATCTGGCAAGGCTTTTACACGGGATAAGGTCATACTTCGACTTAGACATAGGAATAAAACAAACGCCTTTTCGCTTTCTGTACAGCGTGGCTTTTTAAAAAAAATAAATTAATGTTGTAAAGGACTCTAGAAACGGACTGTGGTATTACTGTATATACACATTCTGCGCATGAAGCAGAAAGGATGTCGATGCCTTGTAAACGATTGGGCTCGATCATCATCTCCGATCTGGCGACGTTTTTACATGGGATAAGGTCCTCCTTCGACTTTGATACATACATAAAACAAAAGCTTGTTATGCTTTCTGCAATGAGGGGATGTTTTTGTATGAATTCATTGTCTAACACTAGTGCGAGACTGTGAAATTAATGTACACAAAAAGTATCAAAAGAAGTATATATGCACAGGAAGCTGTCAGGAAGTGGATGTTCGGTATGTGTCCAAGTGTAGGGATGGCCCTATCCCATGTAAAAGCCTGGTCATTCGAATCGTTTACATTGGAAGGACTGTGGGTGATGCTGTCGCACTTGTGGGGCCTGGTGTGTATAAATTCGCTCCTGCACTGCAAAGTCCGGGTTGATACATGGCAGTGGCAACCCCCACAGACAGGCACATTTTTTGTGTAAAACATATTTCCGTGTTTTTTGTTAATGAATTTACGTGTTGTTATAAAGCGGGTTAAAAATGAGGACGCTCTAACGACATGAACGTCAAAATCAGGAAGCTCTACAGGCGTTAGTCAAGAATGAGAACCAAGTGAAGCAGAGCGGCAATGACAACATCTCTTTGAAGGAAAGTCAAAAACACTACTGTAACAAATTTCGCAGCCAAATTAAAGCATTAATTCCCATTTATGTTCATTCAAACTTTCTACGAAAGCTAAGGCTTGATGCTATCTGGATTACCTTTTAGATAAAATATTTCTTTTGCAGGGAGTACGTGACCGCCGCTCAAATAAGGGTATCCTCAAATTCGACCGGACAAAAACGGAAGGTAACAACAAATATTTTGTTGGTTTATTTCCAGGCTTCTCATTCCCTCGGGTGCCAGGAGGGTTTCGCATAACTATTACCTACTGTTGGTTTCTGTCCTCAGAGCGCTGATTTCCTTTGGTATTATCTCTGAAGATGTGAACCTTATAAAACATCATGGTTCACCTACTGGTAGGTGACGCTCAATTCGTTCTCACCGTTTCTGCGCGCGAAGCAAATAAGCAGCACCTATTCACATTAGCGTTTCTCCTCCTTTCTACGTTTTTAGCACTGTGCTTGAAAAAACAAAAAACAGTAAGGCCGAGTCCACTTCGGCAACGGAAATAGATGAAAACGGAAAACAATATAAAACGCACTTTCCAGTAAAAGTAAACGGGATTCCACGAGGTAATTATCAACTTTGAGTGGGTCTTTGAACGTTAATACTCATTGTCTTTGGAAACGAGCATTCTTAAAAGCGATGCTTCCATTGGTGGCATACAGATATCAAAGGATTTAAGAAACAGCCAGATTGACCTTGACCTTGATTAAAAGCGATGCTTCCATTGATTGCATACATATATCAATGGATTTAAGAAACAGCCAGATTGACCTTGACCTTGACAATCCCATTTTCGTTTGACGCCCTTACTAATAACGACAAGGAATTAGAAACCTGCAAAATCCGTTTGTTTACTGTTGCTGTTGTTGTTGTTGGGTGTGTATGTGTGTCTGTGTGTGTGTGTGTGTGTGTGTGTGTGTGTGTGTGCGTGTGTGTGTGTGTGTGTGTGTGTGTGTGTGTGTGTGTGTGTGTGTGTGTGTGTGTGTGTGTGTGTGTGTGTGTGTGGTTTTGTGGTCGACAATTTTCTTTAAACTGGAATTCTACACTTTCCTTTCTCCGCCAAAAAAATGTGTTGTCTCACATTCGCGTCAAGCCCGCATTCTGCGAGTTAACATGTCAAAGTTTGTTTGCTCGTGCTACTGACTAAACCTAACGAGGAATTACCACCTCTGTCTGCACAGCGCTTTGCAGGTAAGGGAGGATGCATGAAAGCAATACGTCAAATCGCGGTGCACATAACAAACCATACCAATTCGCCGAGGTTTGATCATAAATCGATACTAGTGTGGAATATTGGTAGCAAGCAGAATGCTCCAAACAGGCGGTAATTGGTATATGGACAAGCTCTTCCTCGACATTTCATCAAACTATTAAACAGCAAAAGAAAGCAAAGAACACTCAGAGATTCTAGGTCATATAAATGTTACATTATCTGATAACTAAAAAACCTTAGTCTTGAAATGTGCAAGTCCCCCTGCCTCCCCATCCCAAACATACATACAGACACAGATACCCACACCCTCAGACTCACACACCCATAGACCCACAAAACCACACGCACACACACACACACACATACACACACACGCACTCACACACACTCTCTCTCTCTCTCTCTCTCTCTCTCTCTCTCTCTCTCTCTCTCTCTCTCTCTCTCTCATTTTCTTTCCGCTCTTCCTTGACTGTGTCTGTCTTCCTTTTATTGTCATCTCTTTTCTTAATGATCGCACGGTATTTCTTCCCTTATTGGACACACTGTTCCCTTAACCACAACTAAACCACCCCACCCACTCAGCTCACCCCACACCCACAATACTGCTAATCCTCATTTAATAGGAAAAAGACAAACATTGATGGGTAGCGCGTTTTTGTCGCTGAACGCTACTACCTAGAACAATAAGATATACCAAATACCGAAATTCAACACACTGACTGCTTCCTGTCAAAAGAGAGCACCCAGGCGGTTGCTTTTTGTTCTGTGTCAAAGCGGAGGGATGTTCTTGTCTCATGTAAAACCTACAGATCTTGGCTGGTGAGTCGAGCTGTGAACACGGGAAGGCTTGTGCCTTTAGTGATCTACCCATCTCATCTCTCACTAATTGCACGATCACATTTTTGTGAGTCGAGCTGTGAACACGGGAAGGCTTGTGCCTTTAGTGATCTACCCATCTCATCTCTCACTAATTGCACGATCACATTTTTGTGAGTCGAGCTGTGAACACGGGAAGGCCTGTGCCTTTAGTGGTCTACCCATCTCATCTCTCACTAATTGCACGATCACATTTTTGTGAGTCGAGCTGTGAACACGGGAAGGCCTGTGCCTTTAGTGGTCTACCCATCTCATCTCTCACTAATTGCACGATCACATTTTTGTGAGTCGAGCTGTGAACACGGGAAGGCCTGTGCCTTTAGTGGTCTACCCGTCTCATCTCTCACTAATTGCACGATCCCATTTCTTCATAAAGTGGACCAGACAAGACAGGCCCCAGTCCGAACGTGACGTGCTATCGGGTCAGCGATTCCCTATGCGCACGAACACGGTGCGATTGGAGATTCCTTATGGTTGCATCTGCGTATTGAAGTAGCACTGTGTCTGTCTTGCGCTGCAGTCTGAAGATTACGGACACAGTTATTGCAAAACTTTAAAGCTGCATTTCTTCCCATGCAAGCGTTTTTGCCATCAAAAATTGGTTCAGGCTTTGATTCGGGATAAGGCAGCCTTAAACTTGCACGTGCAATAAAACAAAATCAAGTACCGGGTGACAGAGTCTGAATTTTTGTCTGCATTTTTGCCTCGCCAGCTTCTTGCCAGAAAATGTTAAGATAAGTTCATTATCTGTATCATACGAGTCGAGTCGAGATATGGACGCTAAATGCCGCACCGTTATATCATTTCTTCTGGGTAGATGCTAGTGTTTGCAAAACCATCTTACATCTTTGTTTATAAAATAATTATGTTGCAAAATTAACACATTTACAGAAAGCGTGAAAAATGTTAAACTTACCGCCGAGAGGCTTCACGAGTTCATTAAATGTCGAAAAAACGAAGCCAGACTCAGAGCAAAGTCAATCCCCGTGGAGTCTCTGACTAAAGTCACGTAGCGGTTTATCGATTTTCACCACCAGTACAAAAAATGGATAGACATTAGTATACATCACATGAATCCCTGTCACTGATTCAGATGATAAAGGCGTGGACATAAGTATACTACATCTGTGCACGCTTTTGCGCCGTTTGGCAGCAGTAAGTTCACAAATATATCGCGAGCATCTGCGAATATCTTATTACATTGGAGGGTAATATAAGCTGACATTATGTGCTCACGTGGAGTTAATTAGACCGATGGCGTAAATGCCAAGCGCATGTCACATACAATATTTATTTTATTAAACCCCGCGTCCTTCTTTCTTTCACGCTCGAGTGACATCAATACTGGTATGCTGAGGGCTGTGACGACTTAATGCATATGCATGACGCATAGCTAGAAAAAACAAACATAGAAAAGTATCATTCACAGCTGTTTGTTCTAAGAAAAGAGATATTATTCTGGTTGAATCTAGTTTATGACGTACAATCCTCAACAAAACTCTTTGCTCTTGGTTTGAATTTTGATTCAAGGGCACACTACGCCTCCCGTCAACCACCAGTTTCTGATCACAGAGCCCCCAAGCTTCTAAATACATATCAAACATACTTTCATGTGAACGCTTACTGCTGAGGGACGTCCTGGCTGCTTTCCGACGATAAAGATATATTTTATTTTTGAATTTATTTTGCGTCGAGCGGACTGGCAGGTAGGAGGTCGAAGCTTCCTTATTGCACCAGGCGGATCTTTTGAACATTTGAAAGTACGGAGTCGGGCTATAGCTAGGTCACGAAAGACGGAGATGTGAGACAGTAGCAAGATCTAGATCAGCACTTTTCAGGACCTGTACGGGAACGTGTACGGGTAACGTCATCAAATCTAGATTTTACGTCACGCGTTTGCCAAGATCTGCAGTCTTGGTGGTAGCAAAACAACGTATGCATTTGGAACATTGGAGAAAAAAGTGAGTCACGGGTGACGCAATATCTACACGTACACGTGCAGGTCTTTGCTACACGTTCGACCATCTAGAACACTGTATTCCCTTACCTGTAGTATTTTCTTCACGACATCCACCCTTTCAGGCACCAACACTTACGATGTCTGCTTTGCTATTACTCATCGCCGAGTTAGACAATTTTGCCTGCTAACTAAAATCATAGGACACAAGCACATGTATTGCCTAGAGATGATCCTACGGGTGACAATTTGCACTGTAAAAGCAACTTGACTATCGATATCAACTATATTCCTGAATATACTCATTGCTTCCGCCCCCCACACACTAAAACGTCATTGTTCACATTCTTAAATACTTTCGCGAGAAAACAAATCTTTATCTTTCACAGTAACCTACTTCAGGCAGAAGTATCAGGAAGAGACGTTTTGGTTCGTTTACTTGGTGTATAAAGGGGATAGATGGCAAGGCAACAAAACAACTTTGCACGAAGTTAAGAAACGCGAAAAAAAATCGCACTCGATTCAAAATAATGATTGTTTTGCAACGTTTGGTGTCCTGACTTTTGATAACGTTACCCCCCCTCCTTCTCCTGGTCTTCTCCCCTCTCCTCCCATCCACCTCACCCCTCGCGGGTAGCAAGGCACAGGAGTTTTCGTGGAAACTAAATTTTTAGTTCAGAAGAGTTTAGAATGAGGTTCAAACCACAGGAGCTTGTATCAAAGTGCCTGACCGGGGCTAGTCGATCGTAATTACCTAATCTATAACGTACTGTAGTAGTGACAAAGAACTGTGTGGGCTTTGATGTGTTGTTCTCCTTCTTTATTACAACTACGGTATACGGTCATGGGGTACAATAATTCGATCGACTAGCCCCGTCCATGCGGCGCTTTGTTACAAGCTCCTGTGGTTGAAACTAACAAACTTGTACAAGTTGTAGACAGAAGGCCCTGATTCAGAGCCATCTGCGACAACCAAGACAGATGATTTCCTGGACTGATGTTCCCTGTCTGGTATTGTCTAGGCCAATTTTAGCGAGGTAGAAAACAGCGGTCCTTGCGACATCCCCATTTGCCAGTCTTCACGGGAGGCGGGGGTCTTCTCAGACTTTGTAAATCGCCAGGGACATTTTGTATATGAGACAGTTTCAAAAGGTTGTTTTTGCTTTAGTTTGATCATCAAAATAATATTCAGACGAAAACAAATGTGAAAACTAACTTTGATTCTACACAAAATATCTTTTTCGTTCGCTTCTTTTTCAATATTTTTCTGCAAACACAGAAAATATAATCAGACTGATAATAAATAGCTGTTCAGCGAAAGTGGTTTCGCTTGTGACACATTCTTCAAGGACATGACTATAGAGGATGATTTTCTCTCTTCAGAATATATTCTTCAAGTTACGCATCTTCTGATATAGCTTCCACTCTATTTGAAATGCATTTTTTTTAACGTGTTGACAATATCCGCATGAAAACAGATTCACTAGAATAACAAATATATACAGAAAATAGGGCGTTTTTTGGGGACCACTCTGTACTGCCCGTATCATTTGTCACACGGGCATGAAAACGTCACCTTTTGTCATAGTCTCATATCTTTAGGTGTCACGTGACCACCAGAGCCGTCAGACTACCCGATCAATACAGTCATTAAACCAGGGTATCAGTAGGTCACTGTGTGGTTACACCATCAGCTGAGCTGACCACCAAGCCATCAAAATCAGCGTTTCAATAAATCAGCGCGCAAATTGTCCTCTCTGTCACCGCCAAACCTAAATGCTGACCTCGTCTGTCACCTTGACCCCAACTCTGACTCGAACCCTGAAAGGGAGGTAGGGTGAGAGGGGTGGGGGTGGAGTTGGAGGCATGAATGCGCCATTCTTATGTACACGGCGATTGACTGATTGAACTAATCTGACGAAACGTTGGTGTGAAACATGTCATTCCGTGGTTTCACGGTATTGTATGCGTACTCCTCCGTGAAAAAAAATGTGGTCTGGAGCCCCTAGATGGTAGTGACAAAGTGTTTATTCAACAGTGGTCACCCACGGGAACCAGCGTTGCAATAGGTTATCCACTGATTAGGACATCAGTTCAGTAGACCACCGTGCCATTGAATCAGCTCAGCAATAGATCACAGTGCCGTTCATTCTCTCTGTCATCTTCTGTCCGAAATCATGTCCGTAGAACTAACCCTGTCTGTAACCTTGACCCCTGACTTTGACCATTCCCCTTCAGAGTGGTGGGGGTGGTGGGGAGGGGTGTAACATTTATCTATCGGCTAACACAGAGGTTGAATGATACATTGGTCTGAAAACACGGTGGTCTAAAGATATGACAGTCTTACGATAACAGAGGTCTGAAGATACAGACTAAAGATATTCCACTCTAAAGATACTTGGTGGTTTAAAGGTGTGGTAGTCTAAAAATACAGAGCTCGTTAGATATGGTGGACTGAAATAACACTGGTTTGAAGAAACGTGGTCCAAGACACTCTGGTCATAACACATGATAAGAGAAAGAGCCATCTTCAGAGTGGTCACAAAGCAGTAGTAGAGTGTGCTGACACCATGGAGAAACATCGCTGATCCTAGTTCTTCTCCTTCTTCTTCTGCGTTCATGGGCTGAAACTATAACCCACCGAGCTCAGACATTGATTACATGATCTTTTCCGTGCGCACTTGGTCTTGTGCTTGCGTGTAGGCACTAGCAGGTCTGCACATACGTTGACCTGGGAGATCGGGAACATCTCCACCTTTAACCCACAAGGCTGTTTACAACCGTTCTCACATGTCATGCGTGAAGTGTTCGAATGTGGGTTCACATTTGAATGACGTACCTTTAGACCGTAAATGCTTTGCAAATGAGCAATAATTATGATACGTGTAAGCGGTACTGTAAATACATTGCAAATAGCAAACACTACTCAGCTAATCTCGAATGTCCTTGTACTGAACGAATACCCGATTGGAACAATTCTAGTATTCATGGTTCGCATACTTCGAATCTTATAAAATGTGTTTCAAATCGTAAATCCATAATGTCGTGTGATGGATCCTCATGAACAAAGGAAATCTGACTTCCCGAGGCAGATTGCATTTCCCAGCAATAGAATACTATGGGATAATAAATGGAGGAAAATGAAAATGAAATTGGATAGGGGCAGCGTGGGATGACATATAATCAATGTTCACATCCGTTACATACTGTAGAAGTTTGGTGACCTAGCTCTGCTTGGTAAATCCAGCACAGCAGAGACCTTATTACAATAAATATCGCCTCATGCAATTTGTAAACAGGGTTTTTGAGGTCGTAAGAGGATGATCTAAGAAACAAGGAGACTTGCCCGTTTTTCCAGACTCTAACCTTCTGGCAGATGAGATCACTGTCATGATAACTCTAAATAGACACAGATAGATGTATACGAGACCATATGATATCAGATACTTGGTAACTGACCTGGGACTACGGTATTAATAAAATAAGTAT
Source organism: Littorina saxatilis (assembly GCF_037325665.1). Taxonomy (NCBI): domain Eukaryota; kingdom Metazoa; phylum Mollusca; class Gastropoda; order Littorinimorpha; family Littorinidae; genus Littorina; species Littorina saxatilis. Next base: position 31,234 of record NW_027127178.1, read on the forward strand.
GAAAGACTTAGAGTCCTCTTAATTGCTAGTCTCATTTGTTTAATATACCTGATCACGATCAAAATACAGTTTACTCGTCGTGTTGCATTATATTTGTTGCCTTTTTTGGCGACAAGGCAGCCACAATGAGCGCTTCTGGGGTGATAACGCGAGACAACTCCTGTGATCTTGCCGCGAGGTGGCGCCAGTTACCAGCCGAACGAAAGAAGGGGCATCACCTCACCAGAACCGACCATTGTCTGTTTACCGTATAACATGCACGACTTACACACGAACTGTTACCAAACCGATATGCTATTTGGGACCAATGCAAGTTTGTGTTCCCTTTCTCGTGTGATCTTGCCGCGAGGTGGCGCCAGTTACCAGCCGAGCATAACCTCACCAGAACCGCCCATTCTGTTCGCAACGTACAGAATCCATGTCGCACAACCGCAAAAAGACAGCGTCGCCTCATTGTTTTTCTAATCAGCCTTGAACTTTATGGTAGATTTTAAAAACTGATATATCGTATAGTAAATATATATTTACCATGGGGGCTGTGTGTTTTTTGGTTGACAATACCAAGCTGTTTTGACTGCCTTTTTTTGAGAGAGCCTTCCTGGAAACGAATGTTATATATTACTAACGAAAAGCCAATCTTCCTTTTAAGTATTTAAAATAAAATGGGTGTGAAAATTAAATTTTCTCCTGTGCTGTCTTTGCGAATAACATTTATTCCGCTATTCTAACTTGCATACGGATTACATTAAGGAACGCACAGTGACTATCCCCAGAACGAATGATGGTCCCAACAAGACGGTAAAGCTGACGGTTACCAGCAGTTCCTAATCTTGGATTTCTTTTTTCAGTCCAAAACTTCAGGAAAACGACCAAGAGTCTCAAATTTAAAGACGGAAAATTATTTGACTTAATATGACAATCATTCGTAGATTGCAAAATTACATCATTGACAAAAAAAGAAGACATTTATTTTTCATGAGACGAAAACCAGTGTTAGTGACTCTGAAAAGACAGCAAGCCGCTCCTTACAGCTCCAAGGAAATGACAAAGATTCGGTGGGTGATGTTGGAAAGAGGATAGAGGATCGATAAACAGCTCATAAAAACCCGGAAGAAACGAGAAAAAAAAAGACCCCGTCTTTGAGACAAATATCTCCGCCTGTGATGTAGAAGCGGCAAAGAAGCCCTCGTCAGAACTAATACCAACGTGATATTACATTTGCCCTGTGGTGGACACTGATGAACTATAGCTATTGGTATGACGGACCCTTTCATTATTGTGTGGACTGCATGAAAGATCACACACAGTGACTGTGAGCGTGCTGTCTCCGAATCTGTGACTGACCTTTCGAATAAAGCCTCTGAGATCCCGGTGATGTTTGCAGATGTGGACATCCGCATCCACGTAACCCATGTCATCTTGTGTCGCGGACAGTTGTATGTAGTTATAAGGTTCCTTGGTCGGGCGTTGCTGACAGGTACCTGTGTCAAGGTGGGAAGACCGGTAGCTGGGCTTAGCTCAGTGATTCGCGCCTTGCACGCTTTGCACGCATTGCACGCATTGCACGGGACGTTCACGGTAAGCTGCGCGCTATTTGTAGGGTTCACCGTTTACCTGGTTGCTGACTGAGAAATTCATAGGCATTCTTTTTTCTGTCTCGGCCGAGACCAGATGTTTGTTCGAACGGCTTCGAAATTCGTGTGTGAATTGTCGTTTGAGTTCGAAGTTATTTTCAGTAGTAATGTACGTCTACTGTGGACTTTGTTAAAGTCGGTTGCGTAAAGTGCGCGATGGTTTTCATTAGCCTGTGTGAGGTAAGTCAAATTTCTTGGTCTAATTGGATAGACTTTTGTCAGTTTTTGCTGAAGGTGAATTAGCGGCCGGTGGCAGGGGACAGGGAACCTACATTAGTTACCAGTTGTACTGTTTGTCTCGTCTTTGTGTTGTTGTAAATAGTGTTCATCATAGGGTTTAAAAGGAAACCAAAGTTTAGTCATTGTGCTTCCTCCTCATCCCTAATAGTGATGTCTATTGGGGGAGGAAGTCACGTGTCTTATATTTTTGGGGAGAATATTGACTTTGGCCTTCTAGGCTTTCAGTGTTTACTGTCGAAGACAGACCGGACGGGAAGGTGCGAACCCTAGCTTCACAGCATGGAGGAGGCACCACCACGCTGCTGCGTGAGCAGCCAGTTTGGACTCTCGCATCGTCACCCCCACGCTGCTGTGTGAGCAGCCCCTCTGGATCTTCTCCGAGGCTTCATTACGCTGTTTTGAGCAGCTATCTTGTAACGTCACAGCGGCGCAACCACGCTGCTGTTGGGCAGCAACATCGAACCGGCGCCGTCACTGCAGAGTGTGTGCCGTGTGACAGCTCTTAACTGGGCTGATTCTCTCACCCCCGCGACAGAGACGCAGGTGTCGACCCGAGGGCGCACCCCCCCCCCCCCTGAATTCGTCGAACGTGTAGATAAGTACTTTCTTACGATAGATATCATTTATGGAATGAGGAGGGCCTTTATGACGTACGTGCTTTGTGTTTGACTATCCTGATTGTCTCGTATGTCGTTTGTTGTCGTTATTTTGACTGTTGTGTACTTTCTCATGTTCATTATGTTCATCCTCATGTATTCGTGTTAACCCTTTCATTGTTCCATCCATCGTCACCCCCATATTTCACCCAACTGGGAACTATTAAATACTTTCATTTATTTACATTGGTGTTCTGTGAGTGCTGTGTTGTGTGGCCAAAGTTTTTATGTGAAAAACTAAACATGCAAACGTGCATGCACGCGACAATGGCGAGCTTGCCAGGATAAATCCTCTTTGAATTCAAGGAATTCACTTCATTTTTGTCGTTGGCCACACTTCCCATACACTGGACACTGATGTACTGTAGTTAATTAGCTTTTGTTGTTGTCTGGTAACTGTGGGTGGTTGGAGGGGCCCGAGGGTTAGCATCAGGCCTTGTGGGTTTCCTGTCCTTGTTACCAGTCAGCTGTGCCTTGTTTTGATTTTTCATGTTTTGGCTAACCGTTTGCTAGTTTGTTCTTGTTTATGGAACTTCGTTCTGGTCGTGTTCTTGATGATAGTGCTATCATGGCGTCTAGGACGGAAAGTAGTTCGGATAGGATTGCTAGGTGGCGTTCACTTGCTGAGGAGCTAGGTGTTAAATCTGCCAGTATTCCTGAGTTTATTGCCGAGCGAATGACCCGTGAAGATGCGGAACAGGCTAGACTAGAGCTAGAGAAGGAGAAACTTGAACTAGAAAGGAAAGCTTATCAGGACAAGCTAGAAGTAGCGCGTCGAGAGACTGATGAGAGAGTTAAGTATGTTCAAGCTCAGCGAGAGACTGATGAGAAAGCCGCATATGAACGTACTCAGATGTTTGAAGAAAAACAAAGGCAAGAGAGAGAGGACCATGACCGTAAGCAAAAGCAGGAAGGAGAAGAGCATGACCTTCGCATGCAACTCCTGCAGAGAGAGTCTGAAAGTAAGAGGGTGAAGAAAGGAAGTAGGGATGGAGCTGATAATGAGGGAGATTCCTCAGGCGAAGAAGAGTCTAGTGACCTTCGTGGTTTTCGGCCTTCCATACCGATGTTTGATGAGAGCAAAGAAAACATAGCTACTTGGTTGAAAAGGTTTGAGAGAGTCGCTACCTTGTACAAGTGGAAGAGAAATACGTGGGCAACTAGGGTCTCGACTAGGTTGTCGGGTAGGGCTGTAGAAGTGTACAACACTCTGGATGATGATAGCGCAGACGACTATGACGGTTTGAAGGTCGCGTTGTTAGGCCGCTATCAGCTCACAGCCGAAACCTACCGCCGTCGTCTCAGAACCTGCAAGAGAAAAGAACATGAAACGTTCAGACAGTTCGGTGCTCGCATTGAAGAGAATTTGACTAAGTGGCATGAGCTTTCCGAGATCACAGAACTGAAACAGTTGGTTTTGCTGGAACAGTTCTTGCAGACCCTGAGCGCGGACATGGCCGCGTACGTTAAGGAGAAAAAACCTCAGACGTTAGCCGAAGCAGTTAAGTCCGCTGAGATTCATTTTGAAGCACACCGTGACAGTAAGAAGTTTTTTCAGCATGATCGTGATCAGGGTGGAAAGGCTGGCGTTGGTGAAAAGCAGAAAAGTGGAGATAACTCAGTTGGTACATCCGGTAGGAAGTGTTTCATCTGTGAGTCCCCCAAACATTTGGCTAGAGATTGCCCCAAGAAGAGCAAGTCGACGGGAGCGGTGAATAGTGGTCCTGAGAAGTCTTTACCGCCCGTCAGTGTACCTACTTTGTGTACTCCCTGTAGCCAGCAAGACTACGACCCGAGATGCCTGGTGGTAGTGGATGGTGTTGCAGTAGAGGGGTTGCGTGATACTGGATCTCAGGTTTGTGTCGTGAAGAGTTCATTAGTTTCCAGGTCTCAGTTCACAGGACAGGATCTTGAGGTTTCTATGGCTGAGAAAGACATCAAGAGGCGCTATCCAGTGATTAAGGTTCAGGTTGATTGTCCTTTCTACACTGGTGAGGTTGAGGCTATCGTCATGGATACACCTGTTGCTGATTTCATTGTAGGTAATCACGCCCGGCTGGGTGACTCGATTGTTCTTCCAGTGTACGCTGTGTCCAAGGTTGTGTCAGTTGTCACTCGTGCTCAGGCTGCCGCTGAAGGGAAGAAGTCGACTTTGTTACATGTTGCTGCTCCAGGGCTAGAAACAGTCACCCCTGAGCAGTTGCATGACCTTCAGCGGAATGATTCGACTTTGAAGAGTTGTCGTGAGGCGGCAGATCGCCGAGACGTCAGAACGTCTGGTCACTCCGGTGAAGTTGGGTTTGTTTGGAAGAAGAAGATTCTGTACCGTGAGTATCGCGGTGGTGGTAGCGTCTATACTCAGGTTGTTGTTCCCCAGCAGTTGAGGTTAGGTGTTATCAAGTTGGCCCATGAACCGCCTATGGGAGGTCACATGGGTGTCCAGAGGACACGTGATCGAGTTTGGCAGCAGTTCTTTTGGCCAGGTATGTGCGCAGACATACGTCGCTTTGTGTTGTCTTGCGATCAGTGTCAAAAGGTTTCTCATAAGCCACAGAAGGTACCGTTAGGTAAGATGCCTCTCATCGATACGCCGTTCGAGCGTGTGGCGATCGATCTGGTGGGTCCCATCATCCCTGCTTCTGAGTCTGGTAACAGGTACATTTTGGTGTTTGTGGACTACGCTACTCGGTACCCGGAAGCCATTCCATTGAAGTCGATTGAGGCTGTGAAGGTTGCAGAAGCGATGTGGGCAGTCTGGACTCGAGTAGGAATTCCCTCAGAGATTTTGACAGACCGTGGTACTCAGTTCATGTCCGAGGTGATGAAAGAAGTGGAGCGTTTGCTGGCCATCAAGGGTTTAGCGACTACTCCGTACCATGCGCAAGGAAACGGATTGGTGGAACGGTACAACGGAACACTCAAGACCATGCTACGCAAGCTTGCTCAAGAGAAACCGAAGCAGTGGGATCGCTACATTCCTGCACTCCTCTTCGCTTATCGTGAAGTTCCACAGGAGAGTCTGGGATTCTCTCCCTTTGAGCTTCTATACGGCAGGACAGTGCGAGGACCCATGTCTGTTCTTCGCAACCTATGGACGGAGGAGCAAGTCGATGAACAAGTTCGTACGACTTCTGAGTATGTGGTTGACTTGAGGAACCGGATTGAGGAAACCTGCAAACTGGCGCGTCAGAATCTGTCAGCTGCTGCACAGAAACACGCGGAGGTGTTCAACCGGAAGACAGTGCGAAGACAGTTCCAGCCTGGAGACAAGGTTTTGTTGCTGCTGCCGCAGAAGAAGAACAAGCTGCAGTTGTGTTGGCAGGGACCGTTCGACGTTTTGGAGAAGAAAGGCGAGTCAGACTACAGGATTCGGATCTACGGGCGTGAGAAGCTGTACCACGCCAATCTTCTCAAGTTGTACAGAGACAGACAAGGGCGACAGGGTCAACCTGTTGTGGGGTTTGAGCTAACAGAGATCAGAGGCGACCTTTTCAGCTGTGAACCTGATGATGCTATGGCCCACTGCGTCAGTGAAGATCTTGAGATGGGAAAAGGCATTGCCGTTCACTTCAAGCAATCGTTTGGAAAAGTTGATCAACTTAGAGCACAAAACAAGAAGGTGGGAGAGGTAGCTGTACTACAGGTAGGTGCTTCCTACGTTTACTACATGATCACCAAGAAACGCTACTTTCACAAACCCTCCTACAAAACGCTGCGGTCCTCCATGGAAGCTATGAGGGACCACTGCAAGCAGAACAATGTCGCTTCCCTGGCCATGCCGCAGATCGGATGTGGATTGGACGAGCTGAACTGGAGCGTCGTCCGTGAGATGATCAAGGAAGTCTTCAAGAACTCAGGCATAACTGTTAAGATCTACACATTCGGGGGCTAAGAAACACAGTTTTTGTACATTTTTGACGTGCATGCTACAGGAATAATGCATATCTTTTTGTTTGCTTGTTTTGTCATGTGCGGGTGATTCCCGGTAGTCGCAACGTGGGAGCCGACTACCTCAGTCGGGCATGCGTTGAGGAGGGATCTTTTGCCGTGTAGACAGATGTCTATGCTTAACTTGGGGGGCATTGTCGCGGACAGTTGTATGTAGTTATAAGGTTCCTTGGTCGGGCGTTGCTGACAGGTACCTGTGTCAAGGTGGGAAGACCGGTAGCTGGGCTTAGCTCAGTGATTCGCGCCTTGCACGCTTTGCACGCATTGCACGGGACGTTCACGGTAAGCTGCGCGCTATTTGTAGGGTTCACCGTTTACCTGGTTGCTGACTGAGAAATTCATAGGCATTCTTTTTTCTGTCTCGGCCGAGACCAGATGTTTGTTCGAACGGCTTCGAAATTCGTGTGTGAATTGTCGTTTGAGTTCGAAGTTATTTTCAGTAGTAATGTACGTCTACTGTGGACTTTGTTAAAGTCGGTTGCGTAAAGTGCGCGATGTTTTTCATTAGCCTGTGTGAGGTAAGTCAAATTTCTTGGTCTAATTGGATAGACTTTTGTCAGTTTTTGCTGAAGGTGAATTAGCGGCCGGTGGCAGGGGACAGGGAACCTACATTAGTTACCAGTTGTACTGTTTTGTCTCGTCTTTGTGTTGTTGTAAATAGTGTTCATCATAGGGTTTAAAAGGAAATCATTATAATGGTAAATTATATCGTAGAAGGAAACCAAAGTTTAGTCATTGTGCTTCCTCCTCATCCCTAATAATGATGTCTATTGGAGGAGGAAGTCACGTGTCTTATATTTTTGGGGAGAATATTGACTTTGGCCTTCTAGGCTTTCAGTGTTTACTGTCGAAGACAGACCGGACGGGAAGGTGCGAACCCTAGCTTCACAGCATGGAGGAGGCACCACCACGCTGCTGCTTGAGTAGCCAGTTTGGACTCTCGCATCGTCACCCCCACGCTGCTGTGTGAGCAGCCCCTCTGGATCTTCTCCGAGGCTTCATTACGCTGTTTTGAGCAGCTATCTCGTAACGTCACAGCGGCGCAACCACGCTGCTGTTGGGCAGCAACATCGAACCGGCGCCGTCGCTGCAGAGTGTGTGCCGTGTGACAGCTCTTAACTGGGCTGATTCTCTTACCCCCGCGACAGAGACGCAGGTGTCGACCCGAGGGCGCCCCCCCCCCCCCCTGAATTCGTCGAACGTGTAGATAAGTACTTTCTTACGATAGATATCATTTATGGAATGAGGAGGGCCTTTATGACGTACGTGCTTTGTGTTTGACTATCCTGATTGTCTCGTATGTCGTTTGTTGTCGTTATTTTGACTGTTATGTACTTTCTCATGTTCATTATGTTCATCCTCATGTATTCGTGTTAACCCTTTCATTGTTCCATCCATCGTCACCCCCATATTTCACCCAACTGGGAACTATTAAATACTTTCATTTATGTACATTGGTGTTCTGTGAGTGCTGTGTTGTGTGGCCAAAGTTTTTATGTGAAAAACTAAACATGCAAACGTGCATGCACGCGACAACTGGAATCAGACTTGAAAATTGCTTCATTTTGTGCCAGATTTTACTGAACTTTAGAACGTAGTCCTGCTGACCGACTCAGTTTTTTTCTCAGCATTTTACCCAAAACATATGTTTTTGCCTTGTGTATGTAGTGGACTCGACAATGCTGAATTGAAGAGTGTTGTGGACAGAATGTCGTAACTATTTTTTGTTTGTGATGGAAGAGTTAACCAAGCCAATTTAACGTTCATTCATAATTTATTGCACACACACTCACATCTTTAATTACACGATATGGTCTAACAACTTTTCCAGTTTTGTCAGTCTTGAGGGTTCTTTTCTTACTTGTCTGTATTTTGACAGTTTGTTTTGTCAGGGCGAGGATGGCACTTGGTGCTGCAGGGAATTCTTGCATCTTTGCAGCAGCACTTCTTTGTTTTGCAGCTGCCTTTGCAAGAACATACCGTTCTCGCGACGGCCTGATTTTGCCATCTGGTGGATGCGCGTGATGCGTGAATCAAGGTCACCTCTGACAGTCTGGCAGGATCTACTGCATTCAAAGAGGGAAACACCACACTGTTCATGTCAACCAGTTCCTCACCACGCAACCAATTTTCACAATACCAGCAGGACAGTACACTTTGTACATCTCACAACCACCCACTGTTTTGGACTCGAGCACTTTACAAGTAAGCAGCCTAACATCTGTGTTGGTTCTATCCGCACTGTGGATTTTAACTCCCACTGTGTTGCCCTCTGAAAACGACTTCGTCACATCTTTCAGTTTCTTTTGGAACCGAGATTCTTTGCGCCTGGCAGCCGTCAGGAAGTTTCTTCTTGCAGCCAACCGCTTGTCTCTGTGAACTGCACTGGCCTCATTTTCAACCACCGCACTGCGTCTCCAAAGAACAAACTTTGTCCAACCTCTAATGGCTCTTGCATGGGATTTCCCTGTGTGGGCACACATGCAGGGTCAAACACTTGATCAACAGACATCACGGCATGCTCACGTGGATTTACTTTCATACCATTAACAGAGGTAATGTTCGTGTGTTCTGTTCCTGCACCGACAATGTGGTTTTCACTCAAGAGGAGATACTGTCTTCCACGCTTTCTGTTCTCAGTTGAATCATTGTTGACTGAAACAGCATGAACTGCACCGCTGTCATGACTGCCAGACTGTGGAACCGCCCCATTCTGACCCTCCAGCTCCAAACTCACACCACTGTGGCTGCCGCTCTCGGACTGCAAAAACCCACTATCAGTCTAACTCCCAGACTGTGAAAACCCGTCATTCTGACTCCCAGGCTGCGAAAACCCGTCATTCTGACTCCTAGGCTGCGAAAACCCGTCACTCTGACTCCCAGGCTGTGAAAACCCGTCACTCTGACTCCCAGGCTGCGAAAACCCGTCATTCCACCTCCACCGCTCCCCCAACCCCCCCCCCCCCCCCCCACGCCTCCTTACACACACACACACACACACACAAGGATGGACAAAAGCCGTTTAGAGTCTGCGGGGGGGAAAAAAAGAGTCCGTCGGGTTAACCTAGACAAACCTTTTTTTTTTAGGCTTTATCAAAATCCCTTTATCCCGAAAACATTGAAGGTAGGCTCAGGTGCACTGGATGACAATACATGAAACAGTACTTACCTCCCATTATCGCTCTGGAGAATTCTCGGAGGTCCAAAACTGCAGAACTGGTCGAAGAGATGACTTGCAACCTCAGCAGCCCTCTTAGACTTCAAGGCGTATGCCCAGCTGTACTCGGAGAAGCAATCTCGGGCGTGCAGAATCCACTTGGACTCATTGTCTGGTCGGCTTCTAAAGTCAATTAGGTCGATCTGAACTCGAAGACGGAACGACAGGTTGATCATCGCCTTGCCTGATGGCAGACTCTTCACTGCTTGCCTTTGGCAGCAACTAGTGCAGGTCTTGAGGAAAATGTCAATTACATCCCATTTGATTCCGGCGTAGTTGCTTTTGACTTCTGCCCAGGTCTTGTCTCGGCCAGAATGGCCAACGTAAGTGTGGCATGTGGAGATTGTTTGGAAAATCTCCTCACGTGCGACAACCGGACAACCCGACTTCTTGCAAAATATTATATTCTGCAAAACTACCATCCCGAGCTTGTACAGCTTTTTGGCCCAATGTTTGAATTTTGGACCCTCTGGACATGCCTCCTTCTGGTCCAAACTGAAGACCCGCAGAAATTTGTTGTATTTGTTTTGGGGCAGGCAAAAAGTCTCTGTCACCGTTAATCTCTATACCCTGCTTCTCTCTTGGCTGTCAAACTGATATCTGTGTCAGCAACTTCCCCTTGTGTGTGAACCAGTGCTCACAATTTGTTCTCACAAAGGAGCACTTTATTGCTCCAGTGCAGCTTAATGGAGTTGTATTCACGAATTCGTGATCTCAAGTCGTGGCAATTAGAATACACCACTTTCCTTTGTGACTGTTCAAGTCTGATTCCAGTTTCCCCTAGGGCAAAGTAGAATTCTACTTTCCCCTAGAGATTGAATTCCAGTTTCCCCTAGAGGAAACTGGAATTCCAGTTTCATCTGGCAATAATCCAGAGGAAAGTAGAATTCCAGTTTCCTCCAGGGGAAACTGGAATTCTACTTTCCCCTAGGGGAATCTCAGATTCCTCTGGATTCTACTTTCCACTGTGACATATACATGCTGTTTCTGTTTTGAAAGATACGATTAAAAAAAGGCACAGGCGGAGTCGTCTTTTAAATAGCACTTTAATTTATTTAGTATAAGTGAGTGCTCTACTAGGTCAACGGCTTTCTTAAAGTCCAAAAAACAACGCTCCCGTTATTTCTGCTTTGTTAATTGCTGACAGCCAAGTCTCGCAAAAAGAGCTTAAGGCGGTGTGGCAGGAATGCTTAGAGCGGAATCCAGACTGAAAAGGATGAAACATATTCATTTGTTCCATATAATATGCCAGCAGGTGTTTTTGTGTGTGCTTGTAGAAGTGAGTGATCTACTAGGTCAAAGGCTTTCTTAAAGTCCAAAAACAACGCTCTCGTTATTTCTGCTTTGTTTATTGCTGACAGCCAAGTCTCGCATAAAGAGCTTAAGGCGGCGTGGCAGGAATGCTTAGAGCGAAATCCAGACTGAAAAGGATGAAACAGATTCATTTGTTCCATATGTGCCAGGAGGTGTTTTTGTATATGTGCTTTTCTAAGGGTTTAGATAGAACAGGTAAGAGGGAAATAGGTCTAAAGTTGTTTGGGTCTGTAAGATCCTTATTTATTGGAAGTGGTAATTAATACCTTTGCACACTTTAAATTACAAGGGAACACGTTTTGTTGTATGCTTAGGTTATAAACATAAGTTAGGGAATCGACAATGTAAGGTAAAGCAAGTTTTAGCAACTTGACTGGAATCTTGTCTGGACCCATTGACTTCTTATTCGCCATTTGTTGTACCAGTTTTCCTACCTCGTGCACTGAGATTGGAGGAATAGAAAACTTGTCAGTTTGAGTCAACTTTTGTCCACAAAATGTTTTTAATTTTTCAAAAAAATCATCCACATCAAGTGAACCATTCTGATTGAGACAAGATTTTAGGTTGTCTGCTAGCGAAATGAAGTGTTTGTTAAAATCATTTGGAGATATTTGTGAACGAGAATGGGTTGATACCTTCCTAGATTTGTCAAGAATGTCATTCACTGCTCGCCAGATTGTAGCTGTGTCCTTTTGTTTTCAGAAATCAGTTTATTAAAATATTCTGCTTTTGCTTGTCTCACTGTGTCCAAAACTTTATTTTTTGCAGTTTATACTGTTTTCATGTTGCGCTCTTTAAAATAACCACGCATCGCCATAGCCTCGATAATGTCTGAGGTTAACCAAGGGGGGAGCTGGGGATGTTTCACTCTATGCTGACGTAGTGGTGCGTGTTTATCAATTATTGAACACAAAATATGGTGAAA